>NC_057794.1:561389268-561689268 GCF_018294505.1 Triticum aestivum
AATGACAGCAGAAGGGTGACAACTCGATCTGATCATAATCTGTCAATTGGTTTCTCTCTCAAACATTGTGTCTCGGTGCCTCGCTCAGTAGCCCCCTCGATATGTAGACTTCTCGCGCGCGCACAGCTGTAGTGACGATGAAGCTGAACCCAGTGTGCCTTATTTTTACCAGCCTCATGTGATAGTTTTCACCCTGTTTTCTGTTAATTAACAAGGCAACCTTTTCTTTGTTACTACTAGTGAATCTGAAGTCATTCGGGGAAGACATAAAATATATCACTTCAACCCAATTATCGCAGCAACTATTTTAAAACAAATTAGCTAGCTGCCCGTGCGTTGCACGGAACATCAAGATGCATTTGTATGAGTAGTTTATCTTGTGAGAGAAAAGGTTGAACGAGGGAAGGCCTTATTTGCGAATGTGGAGAGATGTGTGGGTATATTTTTGCAAAATTGCCATAGTTTCTTTCCTATCCGTTAGATACAAATCCGACGGCCTATATTGCAGGATGGCACGCACACCATCATCACCAACTCTTTTTCTACTCCCTCCGTCCGAAAATACTAGTCATCAAAATGGATAAAAAGAGATGTATCTAAAACTAAAATACGTCTAGATACATTTCCTTTTATCCATTTTGATGACAAGTATTTCCGTACGGAGGGAGTATTTGTCTTTTTAGAGATTTCAACATGTGACTATGACCGGACCTTACCAACATACTCAAAAAACTAGTCCATAATTTTGATGTTACCCTCTTTTCTTGGCGGTGCAGTGCCATCTGGATACCTCATAAATAAATCAAGGACAAATCTGACCCCTTCCTGAAAAGACATACGGAGCAAAATGAGTGAATCTACACTCTAAAATATGTCTACATACACATCCGTATGTGGTAGTCCATTTGAAATCTGAAAAAGGCAAATATTTAGGAACGAATGGAGTATATATAAGAGTAGACATGGAGATATATCTCCCCAGCATGGTCTACAACAAAAATGTGCTGGGCTGGTTAGCGCCGGATGCTCACAACGCGATGACATGAGTTCGTATTCTGTCTTTTAACTTTATATTTTTATATTATATATTACTCTACTTATTTGATATATACTTCTTTCGCCACTGTACTGACAGTGGAACCCACAGAGTACTTAGAATACAAGATTAAGGATGGACTTGTTTCTTTTTAACTTTCTGTACGAAGCTGTAGCCACCCTGCAAGTCACGTGTACATTGTGCATGCAATTAACTTTTTATAGAGGGACAATCATACAGGCAATTAGCTCAAATGGATTGGATGTCACTCTATTATTTCCAGCATAAAGAGCATCTCCAACGGTAGCCGGCAAATTTCCTCCCGCTTCCTTAAGCGGAAGACGACATCAAACGCCAGCGGCCTACATTTTTACAACTCTAACCAACCAGATGAAATTCGTGCAAACACGGACTGATTTCATATAAGCATGAAGGATTTCGTATAAAAAAGCCGGATCTTCAATAAACATCATGGATTTCATTACATTTACATGAACTAAGAGGTGCCAATCCGGCTCTCTTGTATAATTAATACTCCCTCCGTCCGGAAATACTTGTCCTAGAAATGGATGTATCTAGACTTATTTTAGTTGTAGATACATACAATTTATCCATTCTTAGAACAAAAATTCCCCGCCAGCTGGAGAGGGAGTACATAATCTAAATGGCCGCCCGCGGATCCCTTTGTCTTCCTCATGTCCGTCAGACACTTGCGGGGTCGACGAAGGTCCTCGGAAGAGACGAAGCAGCAAAGAAACCACCTGAATCTGCGGCCGTCGCCTCTGAGGTGGCCTTCATGGGTCCCAAGTGGCGGCGGCCTCCCGTGTTCTACTTCTCCTCGATGATGGCGGCGGACACGGAGAAGTTGGCCACCGACTCGTCGCTCTCCACACACCCGGCTTCTGTCTCTGCCTGCATGGTGCTGCCGCAGGCACGGAGGCGCGCCCACAGAACATGGAGGCGCGGCCACCGCAGACACTGGTGGCGCGGTACGACGCAGCAGCGACGGCGCCCGTACCGGCTTGCTCGCCGCCGTGCCGGCGTGGAGCAACTCGCCACTCATCATCGAGCTGAACTGGAGTGGCGAGTTGCTGAACCACGCGCCTGCTTGGGGCGGCAACTGGCTCTGTCGGGCCAAGCGAGGTTGGTGAAGCACGAAGCGGCCTTGCCCGTATCGGAGGGCTCGGCGGGCCACCCAGCCGGGTAATATGCCGGAGAACGGCTCATCGGAAGCCATCGGAGGAGTGGAGAAAATGGTGAAGGAGGAGATGGGGGAGCGGCGGAGGGGTGCGATTCTTGCCCGCTGTCTGTCTGGCCTCGTGTAAATAGAGCGCGGATGGTAGGAGCTTGGCTGGCGTCTGGCCTCGTTTAAACTGAGGGCGGACGGGAGGAGCTCGGCCGGTGTTGCGTTTAATTCCGGCCCGCTCATGAACGGACGTGTGGCCGGAGTAGGATTCTCGGTTTGCATGCGGGTTTAACGGAGGGGTTTAATGGAGGCGCCGGGCGTGCAGCGGGCGGCGCAGTACTATTCGATTTGACAGCAGTAATGAGCCGTCAAATCACAAAGGCCCTCGCCTCTCGTGAAACCGACCGAGCTAGACTGCCCCGCCCTCTAGCCTTTTAAAAAATGTATATACTCCACTTTTGTACAAGTAGTAGTATCGATGGATTGCGCCATGGAGCAAAACTTGAAATTAAAAAAAAGGTGGTACATATAGAGAGCGCTCGTCGCCAAATTATGCATATAGTACTATTAAAAAGGCTTGTCACAATAATGGTGTCCAGCACAAGTGCACAACCCACCCCTCAAATAAAACTAAGCACCCTGGAATTCTTTGACAAAACTAAGCACCCTGAAATTCTTTGACAACTAAACTACTGGCTATATGATGTTGGCCATATATATTGTACGTATATAATGTGAAGAAACGAGTGGTAGTACTGTACCAACTAAAAGATGAAATGTAAGAAATACTTGTATGTACGTACTGAAGAGTTAAAGTAACAAGAAGAAACATAACATAGTTCTGCTGGGGCTCAGCACAACACACCCCTCAAATTAAATTAAGCACACCTGAAATTAAACTTTGCAACTATTCCGGTAGACACTGCATTAGAACCACCATGAGCAACGACACTGCCACCTTACTCGGAGTCCTCGTCCACGTCCTCGACTTCGTCCTTGTCCCTCTTCCTCTTGGCCGATACTTCTTTGCTTGAACCGCACACTTGGCTGTTGCTCTTCATCCAACCCTTGTAGATATTGAAGCAAAGGTAGCCATCCATTGCAGCGTACTGGATGTGGTCTATATCTAGTACATTCCGCTGCCATGCATGACGATGAAACGTGTATGGAGGTTTCTCCAGTTTACCGTACGAAGGATGAACCATGGCTCCTGCCAGGGTCAGCATTGAAGGCTGAAGAGAGGACACCAGCCGATTCTTCTGGAGGTCGAAGGTGTTGCCTACAACGAGGCCTACCCGACGCAGGACTTCTTTGTCGTTACCAAAGTCTACAGTAACGAATTTGACTAGGTTGCTCCCGAGGAAGTCCTTAAAATCCTGGCACTCAACGTCGGCATGGCATATGTGGTAGACCAAGCATAAGTCATGCACGCAAACCTGGATCACGGCGGGCTTCTTCCTCTCTTCGTCCTTTAGATCCTTCTCTCGTCCCAGGACTGTGGTGTACTCAACATCTAGCCCAGCGACCCACTCATCATCTGAGTTTTCGAACATGCGTCTGAAGCGAGAAAGGCATCCTTTCACCGTCGCGGAAGAACGGGTGTAGATGACGTCGAACTCATCGCCGGTGATGGTTCTAACCTTGTACTCACCGCCGATCCTGGAGATTTGGGACGCCATGGATTTGGGAGGAGGGTTAGGATTAGTGGAACTGCCGTAATGTGAATGGACGGGACGACTAGGAGCGAACCGCCGTAGTATTGAAGGACGTGCGGGGACGAGTAGGAGCGAACTGCCAGCGTGCGAACGGCAGGGTAGTGGCTTTCCATTCTCCCATGATACGGGCTTCCGAGAGCCCTTGGATCTGAGATCGAACGGTTGCATGGCGTGATTCTAGACCTATGGGTGAATATCCTATCCTGGAGGGTTATTCTACAAATTTTCAGCAACTTAGCATGCGACCGTTTGATCTCAGATCCAAGGGCTGCCAGCAGCCCGTATCGTGGTCGCGCCTACCACGACCGTCACGTCGCTCTTGCGGTCGCGCCCTTGGAGATTTAACACGGTGCGTTAGGCTATCTGATGTTTGGCATGTTATACATAGTCATCACTTAGTCACTCATACTACAACAAGGTTGGCTATAAGTGTATTTTTTACTCCTCTCTATCTCTTTCTTCGTACTCCCTCCGTCCCATAATATAAGAACGTTTTTGACACTAGTGTAGTGCCAAAAACGTTCTTATATTATGGGACACATGGAGTACTAGTATTTATTGCATTTGCCAAGGAGTGACCTCTTCCAATGAAATGGTGTTGCTAAGTTTGCTTCATTTAATTAGCTATAGACTCAAAATTGTCTTTTCACCTAGGTACACGCGCTCAGCACCATTTCTTCCTTGGGTCACCAAACTAGTCTCTCTCTTCTTGAATAACTTGCCACATCAGACTTTATGCCTATGTGGCAAGCTTAAGCACCTGTAGGAGCAAGTAAAAGTAAGTACAATAGTGCGCTTTACATGGCATTTTTGCATATGTGGAGGAAATAGAGGCAAGGAAAAAGTGGAGAAGTGGGCTCTCATGCAAGAGCCAGCCTCTACTACATGGTGGAGCATTGGGAGAGGCACCTGTATGGAGGTGGTCAGGAATCTGGGAGACTCACGCCGGTCGTAGCGCCGCAGTTAAAATGATAATGGCAAGTCAAATCACGGGGCCCCACCTGTCCAGCAGTAACTCGCTGCCAAATCACACAGCCCTACGTTTGCAGCAGCCTACTCCCTCGTCTTCTCGCGTCTCTGTCGAAGCGACTAAAGCGCTATGTTACAGTAACATATTATGTTACCACAAGCACCTCTTTCCTCATTAAATAGTTGCCACATAAGCAAAATTGTCTTGGGATGTGTTAAGTTACTACCTAAGTTACTCCCACTATGGCTAGCCTAAGAAACAACGTGAGAGTTAATGCACCACGCCTATGTGTTTACTATTTGGTTTTCGTAAGATGACTTAATACTCACCTAGACGGAGGGAGTATTCGATTTGAAAGCGGGCGGCGCAGTTCCCGATACGGCTTTAATGCAGACAAGGGAGGGAGTAGCGGTTCCCGATATGTTGAACGGCCAATGCATCCTCCACAATTAATGCATGAGGGAAGTAATGGGAGGAGGTCCGGGAAAAGAGGTTGCACGATGTGAATGCAACGCAGTTTGCCCTCATTGCCCTCATATAAAGGCGCCCCTCCATTCCAATGCATCTAGCACATCGTACGCACCTAAGCATTTGCCTAAGAACCTACACTAAGCGCAAAAGAGCTCACTCCAGACCCATGGCGGCGATGCGCGTGAGCGGCCAGCGGCTACGCCAGATGGTCTACGACGACGGCCTGCGGCATGGCGCTGAGGATCGTCTCCAGACGGTATTGGAGACCGGCTGGTGGATGGCCGCCGTTGACGCGAACTACGACTCTCAGTTGGACCAGATGATCGTTGACACCAGCAATAAGTTCACCGTCATCAAGAAGCTCGCGGACGACATCGCCGTACTCCTCCAGCCCACGCGCCCGGGCTCCTCATTGCCTGCCACCCTAATCGGCCTCCATGGCTGAAACCTCTTTCAAGCACTGGTGGCCCTGCGACTGCCCGCCGACGCCACGAAGAATGTCCACCTGGAGGTCGCGCTCGCCGCGAGGCGCCTCGCCCTGCAAGAATTCGTCGACCTACACATCCACGTGTACGAGCAAATCATGTACATAGGTATCTACAATGCCAGTGAGGACGCTATGATGTTGGCCTTCCTCAACCGGCTGGAAGCCTTGGATGCCTTTGCTGAGAAGCACCTCGACCTCGCCACAAAAGCCGCCGCTCCTTAGCCGCCGGTCGGTGGCCCGGCGCACTAAGTTGAGGAGGAGGAGGTCGTACGTTCGTGGATCCATCTTTCTTCTTGCCTTCTGTAACCACCACTGCGATCGCATCATCGTGGCCTTAATTCTTATTGTGCTGTTGCATTCTCGTTCCAGTCAATACCGACATGTGCGATCCCTTTGCTTAATTATATGCATCACTGTAACTAGTACTCGATCCGTCAATTTATAAGTTGTGCTTACCTTTTCCATCAACTTCGTGCAACGCGCGGGCATCTTGCTAGAAACACTAGAATATGTCTATATAATCCGTATGTGATAGTCCATTTGAAATCTCAAAAAAGACAAATATTTAGGTACGGAGGGAGTAATATATTAGGAGTATATCATGCACACAAAGGCAGAGGAGCGGTGGGGCCGAGAGGGATGAGGGGCACGTCGGGGGGATGAGGATCCCCTGACGCGAACAATCCTACCATTCTGTCACTGACATGTGGGACCCATAAGCGTGGGTCCCACCTGTCAGCGAAGGAAAGGCAGGGCAAGGCAGTGATAGCCACGTCAGAGGATCCATGTCCACGTCGGGGGACGTCGTGCCGTGGGTTGGAGCGGCGTCGTGGGAATCGCGTGTGGGTGTGGCAGTGGTAGAAACAAGAAACGTGATGGTCGCCGTGGTTCAACTTCCATGGACAAGCTGTCATGTCTGCTGAGACATGTATATCAAAACTAGAGTGTTTATATTTCAAGCACGTGAACAAGTATTATTCTACTACTTTGGATCCATTGCAACGCACGGGCCAGCACATTGGTAGTAGTAGTGTCCATCTCTATCTCTAGAGGCCTTCCCTCGTTCATCCTTTTCTCTCACAAGATAAACTACTCATACAAATGCATCTTGATGTTCCGTGGAACGCACGAGGATGTTTCCTTGGGGGTCTCTCCAGCGCGGCGTGGCCGTAGTTGCAAGTTGACGCCCCTTGAGATGCCGACGTTGAGGGGCACTCGGATTTCCTCCGATGAGCAGGTAAGATGAGTTTGATCACGTAGTAAATGCATTCTAAAGACTACTTCCGTGTCCATTTCCTAATTCTCCCCCTGCCCACTGTTTCACAGGTTAGGCTCGGTGCGAGTGGAGATTGGCTTGCATATGTACGGGAGGGTACCAACATCAATTTGCACAACATTTACAACGGTGACACCGTTCCCGTAGAACCTTTGTCCAACATTGGGATCAGCCATGCAACGGGCCACCGCATGAATTGGTACGATGGAACCACGGTGAGATTGAATAAGAAAGCACGAACCTTGCACATGGCGGTCAAAGGCGGACCATGCTGTCTGCGGCCGATTTGATGCCGTACGAGTAGGAAGACGCTGTGCTCCTTTCTAACCGCATCTTCGCGGTGACAAACCAGGGGACTTATTTTGTATGGGACACATCCTACGATATACTCCCTCTCTCCCAGTTTATTTGTTTTGAATCTTTTCGTTTTGTAAGTTTCAAATTCAAATTTAGAGCTCCCCATCACATGTTGAGATTACAATGTCCATTAAATCATTGCGTGCATGTATAGTAAAGAAACAAATCTCGAGTTTGGCACGAGTTCGTGCTGCGGGAGCACCACAAGCCCTGGCGCAGGAGTTACATTTCCCTCTCAGGGCCGTCGGGACTGAGCTTCAGCGCCTTACTACACCTACCTTTGAGTCAATAACATGTGGACCCGATAGGTGACTGGTCCACATGTAATGCTCCCGTAGGCAGAGGGGCAGTGGGGCCAAGAGGGGTGAGCCGCAGGTCGGGGGACGTGTGGTTTCATGGGTTCGAGCGGCGTCGTGGGAATCGCGGGTGGCTGTGGTAGAAACTTGATGCTCGCCGCATTTTAGGTGGCCCACATGTCATGCACACAAAGGCAGAGGGGCGGTGCGGCCGAGAGGGGTGAGGCGCACGTCGGGGGGCGTGGTGCCGTGGGTTGGAGAGGCGTCGTGGGAATCGCGAGATGAAACGTGATGGTCGCCGTAGTTGAACTTCCATGGACAAGCTGTCATGTCTATAGACACATGCACTACATACCGATCACTGGAAGGAGTAGCAGAGAAAGCTATATATGTGGATAAATAGTTCCTTATAGTCAAGCGGACCCACGCTACTACTCTGTTCCAAAGACATGCACACCATCGAAATAGTCCATCTATATTAATATACACCGAGAGGGAATAATTTTTTTACAAGAGAGGAAATGGTTCATCCATCCACAATGCCCTCCTGCTGGTGCAGCCTTTTCTTCTTCTTGTTCTTCTTCTTCCTCTTCTTCTTCTCATTCTCTGTGGGAGACGCCTTCGCAACAAGCTCTTTGGACTTGCAGCTATCTCGAAACTCACACGGGCATCGAGGGCAGCATATTTTATCCGCTCGTACATCAAGGGATAATTCTCCCATCCAGACGACCTTAATGCCACCGTCTCATCACCCTTCTGAAGATTTGTACTGAGCACAAAATTTGCTATGTCGAATAGGGATGGTCTATGTTTATCACAAACTTCTACAGGAACTTTGATTCTGGTTTGTAGGTCAACGATGCTTTTCAAATCAAGGTTGTACGGCTCCAGCTTCTGTTTATCCCCTTCGATGGCTGCCCCACAGAAGCATACGTCCTCCCGAGACAAGAAATCGTGAAGCTCACCTGGTATGGAGGGCGAGTGTATGATGTGGTACACCAAAACATCATCTTTGAGGCACAGCTGAAGGATGGCGGCGCGCTGGATCTTCCCAGGGGCACGCTCCGTGTACTCTGCGTCGAGACCGATGACCCTCGTCTCTACCTTTTCGAGGGAGTTGGATACATTGTTGATCCACTGCCGAACAACCCTTCGGTGGACGATGACGGTGGCAACTATGCGCATCGAGCCTTCGACGAGGACATGTTGGACGCTAAAAACCTGCATCTCGATCTCTTTCGCCATTTGGAACCGCTGGAACGGAGGGCTATGGTTTGGAGAATTAGGATTAGATGGCTAGTCTAACTGAAGTAGTAGATGATTATTTAAAGAGGTTAAAACAATGTGAACGCAGTGGGGTTTGGATGCAAATGAAGACGAAGGGGAGGTGAAGAAGCCGAGGAGAATCGGTTCCCGATGGAGAAGGAGTAAATGGGAGAAGTGGCGTGCAGGCAGTTGATTAGACGGCTAGGTAGACTAAACGAAAAGGCTATGCGGGTAGACTGATGAGTCATACCTGTTCGTGTACGTGCCCATCCTTCCTGATAGGTGGGACCTATGCAAACAGATAAAAAATGTGTCGTAGTTTTTTTTGAGCGCGTGAGTGGGAGACACAACATTCTCTGGTTAAGGAATACTCCCTCCGTTTAGGTGAGTATAAGTCACCTCATGAAAATCAGGTTTTCCAAAAACCTTTAGGCGTGGAGAATTAACTTCCTGCTCGATCCCCTCCCAGCCTCGTTAGCCAGCGTTCTCTTCCTCTGCTGCCGCTTTCTACCTTTCCATTTTTCCTCTTCTCAAGTGTGGAACGATCTGCATGCCGTCCTTGATGCACCAGAACGACCACTGCATGCATCACGGCAGAGCGTTGATTGGGCATGCACGAGACTTTGGTTCTGCTCGCAATATGGATGATACCTGAACGATGAAGTGAACAGGCATGCTAGCACGGCAGACCTATTTACGCTATACAATACTGGAGTACTCATGTACCTACTACTACTACTAATAGTAGTAGTAGTAGTAGTAGTAGTAGTAGTAGTAGTAGTAGTAGTAGTAGTAGTAGTAGTAGTAGTAGTAGTAGTACAACTGTGGTACACTTGATGGTCAAAATACTATTCATCCGGTCCTCATAGTGAAGTGACAACACCCTGCGCCTGACACTAGTCCAGGCGGCGTGTTCGGGTTACCAAAGTCAGCCTCACCCTATGCACAGTACAGTCTATCACCGCCGCTGTACAGCACATTGGCGCCTCGCCTCGTCTCCCTCTCTACTCCCATAGCACCACTCCATCTCCATCTCCTTCTCCGTCTCCATCTCACTGTGCTCCCGTGTACCGTCGCCTCACTCGCCTCCCCAGTACCACTATTCCCTCGCTAGCCGCTCCAGCACCGACATCCTTCTCCCCCGTAAATCAAGCCCCCTTCCAAACTCCACCATGGCCGAACGCTAACCGCGCAACATCCATATGAGCCGCGATTGGAGCAATCTCCCCAGTGACATCCTCGACCTCTGTTGTTCGTGTATGGATATGTTGAGCGCCCTGCGGCTGGCTGCATGCTCGAGGGACATGCACACGACCATCATCGAAGCGAGGCCTAAGCTTTTCAAGACACCCTGCTTGCTGCTATCTGGTCTTGCGAGATTCGCTCACCGTGATACGGAGGCGTGCATGATGCCCCTCAACTTCAATCTGATCTCCATTACCCGAAACTTCTTTGCAGGTATGTAGTGGGTCGCCGTACATCATTTCCCTCGACTTCGATCCGATCACCATCGCCCGAAACTTCTTGGCAGGTATGTACTGGGTCGGCATGAACTCCCACTGGATGGCTGCCTTCAGAGAAGACGGTAAAAAGTTGGTGCTCGTGAACTTCCAGACCTCCCATGAGATTATCCTTCCTCCGTTGGATTATATAGAGGAGTATTACCATCGCGGTCCAAGTCATCTAGATTACTACGTCAGTTGGACGGACCTTGTTTTGCAGAAGATTGTAATCTGCCAAGTGCCCACATGACATGCAAATTACGCAGACTTCAAGCTAATTGCCTTGTTCGACCGCGGACTCGCCTATCTTTACGCCGGTGCCTTCTTTAGCTGGAGACAACTCGGCTCGCAGTGGATCATCGTCAAAGCTGATACACACTTCTGTGATGCTATTGAACACAATGGCATCATCTACGCGATCGACAAAGCAGATGGCACCACGTATTGCTGGGATGACGTGTGTAAGTTGTTTCCTCTCATGTTAGTTTCCTCATTTTCATGATGTAGAAACTTGCACCACACTGTTGGTTTCATCTAACCATACATTAGGGAAGTAATTGTGCATATGGAGAACTCTATATTTGGAAGTAGTGAAATCCTGCAATGCTTACCATGTGTACATACCTATATTCGCCCTTCAGCAATCAATGGCTAGAATAATATCCTCACAAATTTTTTGCCCACAGAACACGAGTATATAACAATGCATGGTCTGTTAGTTACCTTGAAGAATTTGTTTGTGAGGACAGAACATGATTACATAACATGCATGACATGGTAGTTTCCTGTGAAGAATCGATTGCGAGATAACATGAGTATAACCATGCATGGCACTTCTATATTTTCGAACCCAGTATACATTTCCCTGTATTTTCCTCCCAGTTCCAACAGGGACATATCAATGTTGTTTCTTGCATTATCCTACTCATACTCTGAACAATGCTGATCTTACATTAACAATGCCTGTCCTTTTTGATATGATGCAGTGTCCCTACAGTTACTGCCCTTTGTAATCACACCACCTTTGCCAAAAACAGGGAAGCACAACTGGTTCCTCGCTCGATCAGACGACGGCAAAAGACTGATGATCATTCGGACACATGAGCCGGAAAAGTTATATTGCAAAAACCCCACTGTATACAAGCACCGTGTAATACGTGAGTATCCGGACAGTGGCTGTTACGTCTATGAGCAGGATACCAGCTTGTTGGGGCCTTTAGGATTTTTTAGTTGGAGGCGGGTAAACAGCCTTGGTTCACACTCTCTGTTTCTCGGACTCAATTATCCGATTAACTAGGAGATCACCGTTGGCAAGGACCTTGATGGCAGAGAGGCTCTGTTTGCTATGGAAAACTGTGTCTACACGGCGAGCCCTAGGAGTTCGGGAGCAAACTCCCCTGATTGTCAATGATACAGCCTGCAGCCAAAAGAAGGTGAGAATGACAAAGGCATCCAGATTAACTTTGATCCTTGGATGTCTCAATTACGACAGGCAGTGATGTGGTTCGAGCCTTCAGGTTGATAGGTAATTGGGCTGTTGCATCGAAAGGGTGGAGTACTGGTGTCTCCGGATCACTGGTCGCTGAAGCGGGGCTGCAAATTATGATGGTGTTGGATCATCTCTTCGAATGACTTTGTTGTCTTTGCTGCTGGTTCTGGATGGGTAGTTCTTTCTTTTGTTATGCATATTCCTTGTCATTTGGTCATCCTCGTCTATGTCACTCTTACTATGTAATAGTTGCTTCTGTTTAGAATGTCATTCTCGTCTGGATCACGAGAGTCTGAGCGCTGCAGATGGGTGCGTTTTGGTGGTGTAGCAAGACTTCTTATGAACTATCATGTCTTGCTGTTTATGTCAGTAGTAGTCACTAGTCAGTGTTTGAATGTTGTATATATCGTTGTTTCGAACTGTTTATTGTCTCGAACTACTGGTGGGCTAAATGAGGGCATCACCATTCTCCAGTGTTCAGAGTATATCTCCTTTTTTCAAGTTATATAATTTGAGCTCAGTGTCTTTTCGATGATGTACACTTGTTTGGGCCAGTGAGGTGTCGTTGAATATGGGCCGAGTAGTAACGCAATGCCAAACAGGTCAATTATGACTCTCAGGCCGGGCTCTCAAAAGATCCTGAAAAAAAGGTCGGGCTCTCCAAAAAAGAAAGAATAAGGACTCTTAGGCCGACATGTGGGCGCCACCGGTGTTTTCGTGCGCTTGCGCGCCGAGAGCATATTGGCGCGTGCTCGAAATTCATGCTACCTTTTCATCCCCAGTCTCCCGCCCCTCCCCCACCTCTGGAATCTCGATTCCTACTCCAGTTCCCCCAAATCCCCCTCCTGTACTCCCTGTACTCAAGCGCACTATCATGTCGCCGGTCAACGCGGATCTCCGAGCCGGAGATCCTGAGGTCCGTCCTGCCTTCGGTCGCTGCGTGCTGTCGCTCAACAGTGGCATGGCGGCGCTTGACGACCAGTTTGCCGGCAAAGTGCTGATGGTAACCATCAACGGCGACCGGCCTCCCGTCTCGCCGGATGACCTTGTCAAAGCTCTTGGCATTGCGCACGGCATCCAAATAAGTGACTTGCTCGTCGAAGTCTGTCCGCCACCGGCTGATTTCTTCGTCAGGTTCCGGACAACTTTCGACTGCAGTCGTGTGTTCGAATCTTCCCGGCGTTTGTTCTGCGATGGCGCGCTGGTGAGCTTTGATCGGTGGCACCCAGGATGGGGCTCGGTGCCCTCTGAGCTTGAGTTTTTAACAAAGCTTACCTTCCACGGCATGCCTCGACGTGCTTGGAACAGCGAGTCCATGAACGAGCTTATCAACGACCTTGGAGGTGAGCTCGTAAGTATGTTTGTTCCTCCAGACAGCTGGGCTCTGACGGTTATGGCATGGATGAAGAAGCCGTCCACCATACCGAAGGTGATTGGTGTTGAGATACCGGTGCAGGAACCGGGGTTGTACTATTCGTCGCCACCAAGGCCGCCGCGGACCACGTTAGGGATGTACCTGTATCGAGTGTTCGTGCATGTCGAAGAAGTGGTCAATCCATCAATCGAAGTCCTGCCGCCGCCGCTGGTGCCAGGGTCCGTCGACGACGTCCATTACAGGAGTCAACGTCAGACTTTCCCCGTGTTGCTCGGAACGATGGATGGCACAGGCCTACTCCATCGCGCGGCGGAGGCCACTGCTTCTTTGGGAGAAGAGGCAGGGCTGGCTGCCTGGATGTGCTCTAATTTGAGGTAACAACTGAATCTTGTCAGATACTAGTTAAATCCGAGCTATGGGTGTGAAGCACTGATATGCCAGTACATTTGATTGTGACCTGTTCTAATTTTGTACCTGAACTTTTTTTAGAAAGGGTTGTACGTCAACTTAATGTGCTAGCAGAACTTATTGTGTTGTCTGTCTGTTTTCTTTGCACAACATTCAAGATATTTCTCCGTCATTGATAAAGACGATGAACCGTTATGTACGACTTCGTTGGTTTCAACATAGCCCTTCCCGTAGCGATCCACTGCTTCCATCCTGATTGTGCCGCCTGCGTGAAATTTTTGTATGCAAGTTCAGTGTGCTATGATGTTCTATATGATTGTTTCAACTATATAAGTTTTTACTCAGCATTAGCAATGCATATGGCTGAAAGATGTATTTACGAGCATCGGCCGATGGGTCTCTCTCTCTATCTCTCTATCTCTCTCTCTCTCTCTCACACACACACACACACGCACAAGAGGGACCCGTTGAATTATTTATTTGCTCGTGACAGCTTTTAATTAGGTTCCACTGTAATCTAACTTTTTTCTTAAGTTATTAATTGAGCTCAGTGACTTCAAAAAGTTGTACAGAAGCCTTGTTTGGGCCTTTCCGGCGTCGCTGAATGTGGGCTGAGTAACCATGTTAGGTTGTACTGTACTACACAGGCCTTTTTCACTATTTTTTTTAAATAATAAAAAATTTATTAATTTTCATAAATATTACGCTGGGTAAAAAAATTTCAAAAATAATACACCCTCGGCCCGCTGTAGGCCGACTGGGCCTAGTCCGCCCACAGCCGGCCGATTGGATTCCAGTCGGCCCACAGCTGACCGACTGGCCCTTGTCGGCCCACTCTGGGCTGATTGGGTCCTGTCGGCCCACTGTGGGCCGACTAGAGCTAATTGGCTCGCTGTGGGCTAATTGTTTTTGCAAAAGTGTTAATCATGTATTTAAAAAATATGTGTATTGTGACCTCCTCCGCTCGCTGTGGGCCCACAGTTAACTAAAAAAATATGTTTTAAAAAGTGTTAATCATGTATTTAAAAAATATGTGTATTGTGACCTCCTCCGCTCGTTGTGGGCCCACTGTTGACTAAAAAATATGTTTTAAAAAGTGTTAATTATGTATTTAAAATTTGTTAAATGTGTGTATAAAAAATGTTCCTTATCTATACAATTTTTTTTAAATGTGTGTATAAAAAATAGCTTTTTTTCAACATCAGCAATGCAACTGGGCCGACAGTTGTACACAATATCCGGGTCAACTTGTTATTCTCCGCCCCGCTGGGCTGCAAACTTTCCTAGGAGGTATGCATTAGGCTTAACAAAAATGGACTTTAAGAAATAATAAATGAGATGTAATTATAATAACTGTACAATTACTATGCACCAAACACGTAATTAGTTTGAAAAATATATTACTTTTGGATTTTGAAAATTTTAATTTTATTACTTGTTGCGCGCGCAATATTTCGTTGGATTTTAACGTAATACAACTTTATTTTGAAATTATATTTAACCTGACTAGAAATTTCGGATAAAAATATTTCGGATCCCATCAAAATGTGGGAATTTTTTTTGAATTCTGTTTTGAGCGGTTGTTTGAAATTATTAATCGTTGTCCTAGCTAGAAGTTCGGCTGTATTTTTAACAAACTGTAAATGGGTTGTAGTAAATTCCGTTAGAATTAAAAAATGGGCTGTGCATTCTTACAAATTGAAAATGGGCTATATGTTCTCTGCCAAATCCAAGCTGTGGGCCTACTAAGTTGACGCGTATCAAGGGCTTTGTCAACTTAGTCAATATAAATGATTCTAGCTGCAGTGATCGTACGATGTCCATCCAACGGCCGTAGTGCTTCTTCAACCTCTGGTCTTCTTGCTCCAGCCGCCCAAAGCAGCGTCGGTCGTGTCGCGTGCTCCTGCCTCCCGTGGCCGGCTGTGATGCCGCGGAGGCCTCACCGCCCCGTACTACTCCCACCGCTGGCCAGGCCACCCCTCTACTCACCCACACCCCCTGTTATTCTGCGGCGACGGCAGCCTCACACCGCAGCCGAACCAGTGAACCCTCGTACTCCTCTCCACGCGGGCTTCCACTGCTGCGTCTTCCCTGGCTCCGCGTCGTCCCCTTCCTAGGCCTCGCCGTCGTCCACTGCCCTGGTGCTCTCGGCGCGGCTGACAGCTGGGAGAGGCTGACAGCTGGGTCCACGGCCGCAGCAAGGAAGTGCCTTCTTATTACGCGGAAAATAATGTTTCCTCCACCTGACAGCAGGGACCCACCGGACGGGCCACCGTATTTCGCGAAAAAAATGTTTCCTCCTGACTGCTGGGACCCACCAGCTACACCTTCGCACGCAAGGAAGTGTGTCCGGGTAAAAAAACGATTCGCCCCCCTGACTGCTGGGACCCACCAGCTACATCTTCGCATGCAGGGAAGTGCGTCCGGGCAAAAAAAACCAAAACGATTCGCCCCCCTAACTGCTGGGACCCACCAGCCCCCCGACTGCTGGGACCCACCAGCTACATCTTCGCACGCATGGAAGTGCGTCCGGGCAAAAAAAATGATTCGCCCCCTGACTGCTGGGACCCACCAGCTACATCTTCGCAAGCGAGGAAGTGCCTGACAGTCGGGACCCACCTGGTCGAAGCATACGTAGCGTTGTCATTCTGGTCGCGAACGTGTACGTACATATATACTGGTTGGAGCACTACGGTCGAAACAGGGGTCCTGTTCATCGGGAAGGGTGTGGCGTACCGCAAAACGGGACTCCACGGGATACTGTTCATCTCCACCGTCGACCCCCTCTAGCCTCCACGAGCTATTGTTCATCCACCGTCGACCTCCTCCAGCCTCCACGAGCTCCTGTTCATCCAGCCTCCACCGCGCGCTACTCCATCGGCTACTGTTCAACCACCCCTCCACCGTCTACTGTTCATCCAGCCCTCCACACCACAGGGTCCTGTTCAACCACCCCTCCACGGGCACCCCTCCACCGTCTACTGTTCATCCTGCCCTCCACACCACGGGGTCCTGTTCATCCACCCCTCCACGGGCACCCCTCCACCGTCTACTGTTCATCCAGCCCTCCACCACACCATGGGGTCCTGTTCATCCAGAGGCAACGCCACCGCTCACTGTTCATCCACCCCCCCCCTCCCGCAGCGCTCACTGTTCATCCCATCGATCGGCTTCAGTTAGCAGCAGTAGCCAAGAATCGCTCGATCGGGTTCAGTTAACAGCCATCGATCGATCACTCGGGTTCAGTAACGCGTAGCCTGCAGTGCAATCGCTCGGGTTCAGTTAGAGCCCAACGCCTCGCTCGGGTTCAGTTAGAGCCAACGCCTCGCACACACGCGCGTACGTGTACGAGAGAAACGCGCATCGCTCGGCCCCCGACCTTCCACCGTAACCGGGAACTCCCCAAAATTTTCCTCCCCCTCGCTTCTACCACGGTTTTTTCCATCATGGACGGCCCAAAGAATGTCATGCAGCTGCGTCTCCGGCCCGCCCAGGACGAAAAGCCCATTTTCTGTCATGATTTTTTGTCATAGAAGTAGGAGCCCACCACATCTATGATGATACCGGGTTTTGTCACAATTATCGTCATAGAAGTGTCGAATGTATGACAGAAATTTTTTTCGTTCGGCCCAAAATGTCACGGATGTGTCTTTTTTTGTAGTGTTTATTTACAACTCAATGATTACAACTCGATACTAGAACAAGGTATGCCTCTATATGAATGCCTCCGGCGGTGTACCAGGATATGCAATGAATCAAGTGTGACATGTATGAAAGAATTATGAACGCTGGCTTTGCCACAAATATGATGTCAACTACATGATCATGCAAAGCAATATGACAATGATGAACGTGTCATGATAAACAGGATGGTGAAAAGTTGCATGTCAATATATCTCGGAATGGCTATGGAAATGCCATAATAGGTAGGTATGGCGGCTGTTTTGAGGAAGATATAAGGAGTTTTATGTGTGAAAGAGCGTATCATATCACAGGGTTTGAATGCACCGGCGAAGTTTGCACCAACTCTCCATATGAGAAAGGGCAATGCACGGTACCGAAGAGGCTAGAAATGATGGAAGGGTGAGAGGGCGTATAATCCATGGAGTCAACATTAGTCATAAAGAACTCACATACTTATTGCAAAAATCTACAAGTCGTCAAAAACCAAGCACTACACGCATGCTCCTAGGGGGATAGATTGGTAGGAAAAGACCATCGCTCGTCCCCGACCGCCACTCATAAGGAAGGCAATCAAAGAACACCTCATGTTTCAAATTTGTTACATAACGTTTACCATACGTGCATGCTACGGGACTTGCAAACTTCAACACAAGTATTTCTCAATTTCACAACTACTCAACTAGCACAACTTTAATATCACTACCTCCATATCTCAAAACAATCATCAAGCATCAAACTTCTCTTAGTATTCAAAACACTCATAAGAAAGTTTTTACTAATCTTGAATACCTAGCATATTAGGATTATTTAAGCAAATTACCATGCTATTTAAGACTCTCAAAATAATCTAAGTGAAGCATGAGAGACCAATAGTTTCTATAAAACAAATCCACCACCGTGCTCTAAAAGATATAAGTGAAGTACTAGAGCAAAACTATATAACTCAAAAGATATAAGTGAAGCACATAGAGTATTCTAATAATTTCTGAATCATATGTGTCTCTCTCAAAAGGTGTGTACAGCAAAGATGATTGTGGTAAACTAAAAAGCAAAGACTCAAATCATACAAGACGCTCCAAGCAAAACACATATCATGTGGTAAATAAAAATATAGCTCCAAGTAAAGTTACCGATAGAAGTAGACGAAAGAGGGGATGCCTTCCGGGGCATCCCGAAGGTTTCATTCCATTTGGACTATGTTTGATATTCCTTTTCTTCGAAAACCTAAAATAGGCAAAAAAACAACAATTCTGGGTTGGGCCTCCGGTTAATAGGTTAGTCCCAAAAATAATATAAAAGTGTATAATAAAGCGCAATAATGTCCAAAATAGTAGATAATATAGCATCGAGCAATCAAAAATTGTAGATACGTTGGAGACGTATCACGCCCCCTCCCCCTCTGGTCCGAATTGGACTAGGAAGGGGGGGCGGCGCCCCCTTTCCTTCCTCACTCTCTCCCCCTTCCTTCTCTCCTAGTCCAACTAGGGAAGGGGGGATCCTACTCCCGGAGGGAGTAGGACTCCTCCAGGGCGCGCCATAGAGGGCCGGCCCTCCCCCCTCCTCCACTCCTTTATATATGGGGGAAGGGGGCACCCCATAGAGACATAAGTTGATCATTGATCTCTTAGCCATGTGCGGTGCCCCCCTCCACCATAATCCACCTCGGTCATATCGTAGCGGTGCTTAGGCGAATCCCTGATCCGGTAGCATCATTATCACCGTCATCACGCCGTCGTGATGACGAAGCTCTCCCTCAACACTCTACTGGATTGTAAGTTCGTCGGACGTCACCGAGCCGAACGTGTGCAGATCGCGGAGGTGCCATACTTTCGGTGTTAGGATCGACCGATCGTGAAGACGTACGACTACATCAACTGCGTTGTCATAACACTTCCGCTTACGGTCTACGAGGGTACGTAGACAACACTCTCCCCTCTCGTTGCTATGCATCACCATGATTTTGCGTGTGCGTAGGATTTTTTTTTGAAATTACTGCGTTCCCCAACATGACGTGAAACGTAAGTTGTAGGGTCAGTTTGTGTCATTTTTCAAGTTTATGTATGAAGTTGCACATCAAGTGCAAGTTTATGTATCAAATATGTAATTAACTCTATGATAATTAAGTCTCTCTTTCTTCATTTAATTCTATGCCATTTTATCAAAATTGCCTAGTTGGCATGTATGATACTACCTATGATACTTCAATTAAGGGCGGCCTTATCTCGTTATATCTCTTGGTTCGTCCGGAATGGATTAGAGTGGTTTGGTACGCACCACCTAGTCAAACGGCAACCACATAATATCACGTGATTTCCTGAGGGCCAGACTGCCCTGCGCCGCTAAGTGGCGGAGCACACATTATTTATTTTCCTTGCCCAGTTTCTCTATCATCATTCACTATTTTCGGCTGGGTTGGGCCGTCCAAGGCCTAGTTTGGCCCCAACGTAGTTGTGCACCTGCCTTGAACCATTTGCTAAAAAACATGCCTTTCCCCAATACGATGGCAACCCGTCATTTTTTAGCACTGCACGCGATATTTGTTAATTAGGGCATCTCGTGGACCCTCAAACCGCTAGCATTCGTTCAGACCACACGGTTCAGCAGACATGTTTTGCCATCCAACACAGTCCTGTAGCTGTCGATGGGCCAGTCCAGACGTCCTTTTTTGTAAACCGGTGGAGAGAGGGTCACCGGAATGACAAGAGGAGGAGTGGAGAGGGGGAGAAGTTGGGTGAGGGCAGCGCACAGGAGGCGGCGGGGTGAACGACGCATAGGTGATATTTGTGACGCAGAGGAGGCCGCGGAGGTGAGGTGGAGGAGGCAGCGGTAGTGAGGTAGCTTCACTTTGGATGACTGAGTTGTGTGACTATAAGGGAAGAAAGAGAAGGATGTGTGGTAAGCATGTATAACTAAGAGAAAGGCAGCATGGCTTGTGGCTTGTGATGTGGGCTACATCTTCTCTTTTCAGGCATTTTCTTCCGGGTCTTGGCCATGCCCATGCGAGCCCGCTATATTTTTTACAGGGTCTTGCCGTCCGTTTGCTTAATTTCCCAGCTCTGCATGGCCTAAGACATGTTATCGCGTTGGCCTGGCCCATCCTACCTTGTCTAGGACCTACTATGCGCCGTGTCTTGCCTTCGCACCTTGTGTCATGCCACAAAAGCCCGGTCTAAGTCTGAGCATTTTGCATGCTATCGATGGATGGCACTCGTCGCCCGCCAGGGCTATGTGTCGCCGGTAACAATCTGTATTACGTTTCGCCTCAAGGTTTTTGTGTAGCTAAATTTTCTAGGGCAACATGTTCTCTTGGTTTTTCTTGTTCAGTCGCTCGCTCGTTGTAGAGTTTCATTTTTTTCCTTCTTTCCATCTATTGGTTGGACTGATCTCATTTTCATCTCCTTCTTTTTATGTTTTTCTTGACGGTTTTCACCAGATTCTTTTTCTTTTCTATGTGTTTTCTTTACAGTTTTATATGCTGCCTTTGGTTCTCAATTTTTTTTCTGCCATATCCCTTTCTATGTGTTTTTTATGTTTTCATCAGTTTTCAATTGTTTTTTCCTTTCTTTATGTCTTTTTCTTTATAGTTTTCTTGATATTCCTTTTTTCCTTTTGTTTTATCTCCCTCTTTTCATTTTTTTATTTTCTTTTCCTTTTTCTCAATACATTTCTAGTTTCAATGCAAGTTGTAGATTTTATGTATACATCTAGAAATTTTTTTTGAATGTGTTGAGCATTTTCTAAATACATGATTTTTAAATATAGGTTTTATGTGCTTTTTTCATATACATTGTGCATTTTTTACATCCGAAGACTTTTTGTACATGTGAACATTTTTAAAATACATGATTAACATTTTTGTCAAATATATGCTTTGATATCTACTTTTTTCATATACTATGTATATTTTTCGTATACATAACGATTTTTTTTACACATGTTTCAATTTTTTTGAATACCTAATATGCCTTTTTTCAAATATAAGTTTTTATGCCATTTTTATACACATTGTATATTTTCTCTATACATCAGAAACATTATTTTTATGCATAGTTAACATCTTATAAAATATATGCTTTTGATATCTACTTTTATTAATATAAGTTGTACATTTTCTGCATAGATCAAGAACATTGTTTACACACATTTAGCATTTTTGAAATACATGATTGACTTTTTTCAAATAGATATTTTTGAACATTTTTCGAATATGTGTTAACCATTTTTTCTCAACTAGTGAAACCCCGCCCGTTGTTGCGTTGGTTGATGAATTTGAGTTGAAAATGAGAAAAAATTAAAATTATATGTGACTTAGTATATTTGATTTTGTATAGTTATGAAAATATTTATTGAACTTAATTAGAGTAATTAATTGAAAAATATTTTCCCATGGTTGAATGTTGTGGTGGATCTTTTCCCATGCATGATTGCATGTGGAGGTGGATCTTATCCCATTCATAATTGTATGATGAGGTGGCATGATTGCATGTTGAGATAAATAAGTTAGTGCATGTGTTCTCTTAGTACTATAATAAAGATGCTACCCAAGACGTTGCTGCGAGAATTGGATGCAGTTATTTCTGTAAGATTTGGCAGCATGAAACTTTAGCTTTTGTATTAGAAGTATGATAATACAAACTGAAGTACATACAATTTATTAGCATGACACATGTCAATGCGAGATTCTTCATATATAATTACATGGTGAGGTGACATAGTTGCATGTTAAGAGAATTAAATTTAGCGGGGCATGCATGATTGCATGGTGAGTTGGCATAGTTACTTGTTAGGATAATTGAGTTAATGAGGATCAATTATTTGATGGACATACTTCATGACGTGGATAGGCTGCATGTCAAGATAAATAAGATAGTAGAGATGAATCTCTTAGGCATATATGATATGATATGTTCAAAGTGTTAGATGTCACTATTTTTTTAGTTTATGCTAACAGGTTATTTACATTATGTTAACATTTTTTTCAAATTCATGTTTTGTTTTAAAAAAATAGTAAATTTAAGTTTTGAAGTTTATATAATTAGAACTTTTTAGAAATATAAGCAAATAAAAGGACTAGCAAACAATATTGAAAGAAACGAAGGGAAAATCAAAGCCTACTGGGCCGGCCCGGTCATGCGTTCCTTGACGGGCGCGTGAGGTCTATATCTTGCTTATAGCGAGATGATAGGACCCCTCGCTTGAAAAATCTACTCTAATGGGCTGGCCATTAGCGCTTATTTTAAAGAAATATATTAGAGAAAAAGGGAGAGCGCCAGCGCGCTGCTGCTAGCCACCTGGTCAACGTCCAGCACGTGTTATGTTTGTAGGGCTCGACCTACTTGATGGAAAACAGCCGGGTTTTCACTAGTTTTCCAGGGTTTATTCGTGCTTTCTAGGCCTGGTGCTTTCCATTGGTTTTTTTCTTTCTTTTCCTGGGTTTTCTTCATTTCTTTCTCTATTTTTACAGTTTTATTCTTTTTTTCTCTTTTCTTTTCTTTCTTTCTTGGTTTTAACGTCTCTTTTGTATTCTATCTTTTCTTATTTTTTTGGTTTTGTTTCTTTATTTCTCATTTATCATCTATTATTCTTTTCTTTTCTCACGGGTTTTTATGGTTTTTCAATATGCATTTTTGGTATACCTAATATATTTTCCTAATAATCATTTCACATTTTTCAAATACAATTTTAATATTTTTTGAATACATTGCGACCATTTTTCTGATAAACATTTTTAAATATTTTATGCTTTATGAAAAGATACAAGGATTTTTTTGAATACATGGTCAACATTTTTCGATAAGTTTTAAATTTTATTTTCAAATGCTTGAGTAACATTTTTCAAATACAAGATTAACATTTTTTAATACACAATGAATATTTTTTTTCTATACACATTTAGCATTTTCCAGATGCTTGATTAACATTTTTCACATACTTGGTCAATATTTATTTTAAAATGTTTTACTCACATTTTTTTCAAATACAATATTAATATTTTTAATACATGGTGAACATTTTTTCTATACACATTTAACATTTTCACATACTTATTCAACGTTTTTTCAAGTGCTTGATTAACATTTTTCAAATATAAGATTAATTTTTTTCTGAAGTGAAAATTTTGATCTGCTGGTATTTTCGCTATTTTTGCACGGCAGACATTTGTATATATGTCTAACCCACATGTAGAGCAGAAAAAAAAACAATGTTTCGTAATTTTTTTATCAGATTATACACGTACATGGTATGTTTTTATTTAAAAGAGGGTAATCTTTGTGCCTTTTACTTTTTTATTATCAGATTATACACAAACATGGTTCGTGCCTTTCTAGTTTTTTGATCAAATTATATACATTCATGGTACGTGTCATACCCACATTTTTTTTATGTGAGCGTGTCAATCCCACATATTTTTACTTAAGCGTGTCAAATCCATTAGTTTAAGAGTATAATCGATTTGCGCTCCTGCGCGCCAAAATTCAAATTTAAATTAATTAGGCGGGGTGGCAAAACTTTCGATCCTAGCCAGCGCGCTCAATTTCCGACCAAAGCGATACGACAGCAAACGACAACAATGGCGATTGGATCCAACCTTGCGCCGCCTCCTCCGTCTAGATCCTCCCACTCCCGTCGACCTCCGCCGCCCCCACCATCGACGCAAGAACCACTACCACCGTCGCCATCGAGACCACAGAGGATGCCGTTGCAGTGCCGGTGGTGGAAGACGCGCCGCCGACACCGCAGGCAGCCGCCCTCGGGAGGAGAATGTTGGCCGCTGTAAGCCGCGGCAACGAGCGGGCGCAGCGGGCGCGTGTGCGGGCGTGCGCTGGCCGCGTCGGGTGCGTCGGGCCCGTAGCTAGTGCGTGTGTGTGTGCATGGGTGCGCGTGTGTGCGCGAGGTAGCCATGCCGTAGATGTAGGCGGTCGTTCAGGTTGATCCGCAGGGGGCGCGCGTGGGGATCGTGCGGGCTCAGGGCACGTCGTTCGCGTACGTGCGTGACGAGGACGCAGCCAGAGCGGCCAGATCGGACGTGCGGGCGGGCCAGGGACGTGGAGTACGTGCTCCTACGGTGGCCCAAGTATTTAACCCCAGTAGGGGATCCTTGTAACGGTGCCTGGAACAAGTTCGTGCTCGTGCAATATCAGGCCGATCAGAGCGGCGGCAGCGTTCGTGCGCTGGAAACCTGGCTTTGCTTTTCCTTCTTTTCTTCTGCCGATTGAGTCCAGAGAGAGAGGTGCAGCAGAGAGAGGTAGAGCTAGGGCAAGGCATAGCCATGGCAACAACAATTGGTAACAGAGCTTCGGTTCGGAGGAGCTCGCCGGCGATGGCGCTCGTCCCGTGCGGCAGCGAAACACGGTGATGCCGTGCGTGCGGGGAGCGCGGCGGCCGCGGCGGACCTGCGCGGTGGCGCAGAGGCTGCGGTGGCGCGGCGTGGCTCGGCGGAGGGAAGGCCAAGCTCCGGGACACGCCGGATCGGCCGCGTTGATCACGTCGGAGTGCGATCATGGCGCGAGCTGGAGGCGTGCGGAGCGTGGCAGAGCAAGCCGCGGCGACGGGCTCACCGCATCGGGCGCGTGTATGGGCGCGCGCCAGACGTAGCGGGCGCGCCGGGAGCGTGGGAGTGGACAGCGTCAAGGCGCTGGACCTAGTTGCGCAGATCGCGTACGTGCGCGGCGGGAGCGCGGGCCGGGAGCGCGGGGACGTGGGGACTGCGCGCGAAGGGCACGGCGACACGATAGCAGGCGCGGCAGCGATGTCAGGGCGGTGGCGGCTACAACGACGACGTCGAGGGCGCGGCGGAGCGCACGCTGCGGTGGACGGCAGCGTCGAGGACGTCGGTCTTCTCTAGGCCACGGCTTAGGGGGAGAGTGTTGGACGCTGTAAGCCGCGGCGACGAGCGGGCGCAGCGAGCGCGTGTGCGGGCGCGCGCTGGCCGCGTCGGGTGCGTCGGGCCCGTAGCTAGTGCGTGCGTGTGTGTGCATGGGTACGCGCGTATGCGCGAGGTAGCCATGTCGTAGATGTAGGCGGTCGTTCATGTTGATTCGCAGGGGGCGCGCGTGGGGATCGTGCGGGCTCGGTGCGCCTCGTTCGCGTACGTGCGTGACGAGGACGTAGCCAGAGCGGGCAGATCGGAGTGTGGGCGGGCCAGGGACGTGGAGTACGTGCTCCTACGGTGGCCCAAGTATTTAACCCCAGTAGGCGATCCTTGTAACGGTGCTGGAACAAGTTCGTGCTCGTGGAATATCAGGCCGATCAGAGCGGCGGCAGCGTTCGTGTGCTGGAAACCTGGCTTTGCTTTTCCTTCTTTTCTTCTGCCGATCGAGTCCAGAGAGAGAGGTGCAGCAGAGAGAGGTAGAGCTAGGGCAAGGCATAGCCACGGCAACAACAGAGAAGCCCCTGCACGAGACAATTCTCCACATGATCTGGTGACGCAAGCCGGCGACCCACCTGAAGAACTCCGTGCCATGGGCTGCTCTTCTGGACGCTCCCGGCGCTTCTCGTCCATGGCGTGATCTCCGCTGCCGCTACCTGCAACCACGCTGACCTCTTGCTCCAGTTCTTCCAATTCGCGTACAACTGGGCGGGTTCTGGCCGGAGTCAGCCACCGTGGCACTCCTCTACCAGGCCCGCTGCATCCTCCTCGAGACCATGCTACCTTTCTCTTATTCCCTAATGAGGCCACGGTCGCAGCCATTTCGCGGCGCTGCTCCCATCTATAGATGCGTTGTTGTGGCGCTCCTCCTCTCATTTTCTCCATTAAAATGTTTAAGCAGGAAATCAATGGCGCTTTCTCGCTGTGCAGGGGTGGACATGTTCAGCGCGTGTGGGATTTCTCAAGTTCAAAGCTGCCATCGTTGATGAGGAGACTGGACCCAAGGTGAGCAACATGTTTCTTGATGTAGTTTTGACGTGTTTACCCATGCATCTAGTATTAGTCTGTGTATATACTTTGGAGGTTAAGACTAACACTGTCAACTGTAGATTATCAATGTTAGAAGGGAGAGAGATGATTGGTGGAATAGTTTGTTGTATTGCTTGAGCCTCGTGGGCATATATATAGGAGTACATGATCTACTTTGAGTACAAGGCAAGCCAGAATATTTTCTAGTATAACCTATGTTTCCTAATACAATCACGTTACTCAACATCCCCTGCAGTCACAACAGTAGCGACGCAGACGGTGAGACTGGAGAAGAATCCGAAGGCAAGCCGACGGACACCCCCACAGTCGTAACGGTCGACGCATCACGGAGTCGTGGCTGGAGTGGAAACCAACGAGGTTGCTTAAGCAGGCGGTAGCCCTTTGTGCCGTTTGTCGATGTAGCCGAGAGCCGAGGATGGTGTAGCCGTGGTCGAGGTACCCGTGCGAAGAATGTCGTGGTTGATGTCGAGTCGGGGGGCCGATGTCGAGGATGTCACCGTGGAGCCGCGGGCGCAAGAGGGCGCCGAGTTAGCATGGGCGCAGTGGGTCGAATTAGTGGTGCGCCAGGAAGAAGACGTTGTTGACGACGCGTCGCGGCGGGTTGCCAAGCCCATGAACACATTGTAGATGAAGGCACGCACCGATGTTCCCAGCACCGGGCATGCATAGACGGACGAAGACGAAGTTGACGAAGCGCCATACCAGGCTTGCCAGGCCCGGGGAAACATCGTGGATGAAGGCACGCATCGGTGTTGCCAGCACCGGGCATGCATAGACGAGGACCTGCACAAGTTGTACGCCATGTCGGAGAAGTCGGAGAGACCGGCAGAGAAGGACTCGGCGACGGTTGCGGTGTCAATCAGCGCGGAGCCGATGTCGCCTGCGGTTTCGGAGTAGACGAAGTGGTCGGGGTAGATGACTGCGACGCTGACGATGGGCCGGTGCTAGACGAAGACGAAGGATGTGGACGGGCAGCGGCGGCGGCTACGTGGGTAGCAGCGGTGATCAAATAAGAGCGGCGGCCTGACGGCGGCGGTGGCGGCTAGGTTAGGAGCGCGACGGCGGTGCTCGAAGTAGGCAAAGAACCCGACAACATGACAAAGACCGGCGCGGACGGTGGCGTTCCCGCGCCAAGGGAGGTGGTGCGACGCATACCACGGGAAGTCAACGCGTGTGGACGACGAAGTGGACCGTGGGCCGCCGCGCTACGGCCCGAAGGGACGACGCAGCGGCGGCGGGCAGGTCGGGGTGACGGCGGGAAGACCTCGGGGCGGCGGCAGGGACCGCGGGCCGCGACGCGACAGCCCGAAGGGGCGGCGCGGTGGAGGAGCTTGGGTCGGTGCAACCGCGGGGACGGCCTATGGACGGTAGCGTGGACGCGTGCCACGCTCGCTACGGCCTGACGGGGCAACGCAGTGGCGGCGCGAGGGTCGGTGCCGCCACAGGGACGACCTGGAGCGGACGGCCTCTGGGCGGCGGTGGTCCGCGGGCCGCGGTACTACGGCCCGAAGGGGCGACGCAGCAGTGACGCGGGCCAGTGCAGCTGGGAGAAGAACCACGAGGCGGCGGCGCTGCGGCCCGACGGGGCGACGCAGCGGCAGCCCATTGCTCGATCGGTAGAGGGATGCGCTGAACTCGGGACGGTATTCACGGGGCCCGCGGAGGCGCGCGCAACCGACGGACCAGGTCGGTCGCACGACGTAGATGAGGCGGATCGTGGCGGCGTGCGGGTGATCAATCCGATCGCGCGCGAGGTCGGGGACGCCGCTTCGGTGGAGGTGCAGTGGCAGTGGAGTCCGAGATGAAGCCGGCGGCGGCGGGCGGCAGGGCGGCTATGATTTGCTGCCACATGGCGCGAGGCCGCCGGGTCGGGGTGATGTAGGAGTCCCGGTCGGAGCACGGCGGTGACGGTCGGCGTAGATCGACGGGCGGTCCGTCGCGCGAACGGCGGCGGTGAAGGGCCACCGCATGACGCGATGTTGTCGGGTCGGGGCGACCGGCGGGCCGACGCAAGGACGCCGCGCGATGCCGCCGGGTCGGGGCGACCGACGGGGAGACGCGCGGACGACGCGCGAGGCCGCCGGGTCGGTCAAGAAGCCAACCGATCGCGCCGGTGTGGGAGTAGAGGCGCACGAGGTCGACGACGGCGATGGGCGACGCAAACCGAATCACATGGATCAGAAAACCAAAAAGAAGACGTCGATCAAAGCGACCGGCGAGAGAGAGAAAACCGGGATCAAAGGATCGGGGAAAAAGACTCTCTAGGGGCAGCCGGCCAACACGTCCGGCGGACAAACCCTAGGTATGGGCGGCGCGGCCCCCGACGGCGGTCATGGAGGCCGACTGCCCTGGGGGCGGCGCGCGGTTGCGGAAGCAGCGGCGGCTAGGGTTTGGATTGTGATTAGGCTGATACCATGTTAGAAGAGAGAGAGGATTGGTGGAATAGTTTGTTGTATTGCTTAAGCCTCGTGGGCATATATATATATATATATATATATATATATATATATATATATATATATATATATATATATATATATATATATAAATATTTCCTAATCTAACCTATGTTTCCTAATACGATCATGTTACTCAACAATCAACACTTAAATAGCAATTTATGTTTTTCTACTGAAATATGCAATCGCTAGGAGTTCTATTTTTCAGTTAGCGCCAGTGCAGCAAACATGAGTAGCACAGACATTGGGGATATGATAGGCGAACAATTTGCTACTACTACCTCTGTCGAGGTGAATAAGTCATTCGCGTAGTTCTAGGTCATTGTTTTAAGAAATTAAATATGTGTTATATGTCATGAAAAGTATATCACTAGAGTTCTACACGGATGTAGTTTCTAAATATATGTTTTTTGTCACATATAATACATATTTAGATGATTACATCGTCGACCTAGAACTACGTGAATGATTTATTCACCGAGACGGAGAGGTAGTATCTCATTTCTATTGTATCCCATCACATGCTCAGATATCAAGGTGCATTAAATCATTACATATGAGGATTAAAAAAATTTCACCAATGCATAAAAGGTTCCTAATTATTTATTGGTGACGCATGCATGCATTGCAATTAATGCATTGGTAAACACAATTGTTTGAGGAAAACGAGCGTATTAATTAAGTAATTTTGCAAACCACCAAAATTATTCTACCACTCATCATCTACATTGATTGGTGAGCCCTATAAACCGGAAAGGAGGGAGTAACACAGAACATATATGTGAACGCGTCATTTCTACCACTTGGTTTATGTGTGTGATAGTCTAATTAGCTGAAATCTTTTGGAGCAGGCTGAAGGTGGAGGAGGGCGTGTATGGCATTTGATCCGAACATTGCACTCAGGGATGCTCTAATATTTAAGAAGGCCTTGTTTCTTATATTATTATTGTTTTATCACATTGCCATCAAATTAAATTGCTTGATTGAGTAAGTAGCTTGATAATGTACTAGTAAATCTTTGCTATCATTACTGGCAAGTTTTTGGAAGTAATCTTTCAAGTCAAGCACTTGTGTATCATCTATAGTAATCTTAAGTTTTGCTATTTTTTTCTTCTGACTTTTTCATATTTTTTTCATAGGCTTCTTGGCTGCATCTTCCATGCTACTTGGGACACTTGTTAGACCACAAAGCGTCAAAATTCTTCATTTTCTGTTAATACAATATTACGTGAAAGGCTTCTTAATAGTGCTGCTTGTTTAAAAATACTATGTTACACAATCTATTTTGTTTACTTTTGAATAACATCAATGCAAAGACAAACCTGCATTTGCAATCTAATTTAGCTACTTAATGACATTTATGTTTGCTTTAGGAAAGTACATATGCGCATGTAAAATTGTTGCATTGTCTAAGGTCCAGTTCCAAGCAAGTTGAAATGGAATTCATTTAGTTAGTGTTTATAACATAGGCTAGTAAGTATTTGTAGCTTCAGGTACTACAATCATGCCACTAGTTCTGGAGAGTGATAGGGAAAGGAGGGCATTCCTCGCGGAACATAAACGCAACGGTGATGTGTATGCTAAGCTAAGGGGTGCAGTGATTACATGTTCTTTAAACGTTATAACTCTAGCTCTAGGTTATGCATGTTCTTTAATCATTATAACGTATTCCCAGGTTTACTATTTTATTGGCCCATTCGCGTACTTGCCTAGGAATGTACTAAATTATTTTTCTATTTTAGATTCATAATTTGATAGATTGTAAGCTTCTTACTGGTATTCTTGTTCCTTGTTGTCTTGTTTGTTTTTGTCTAATGAATACGCAACACTATTGTGTTTCATTAATTTATAGGCACCTAGAGGAGTTAATTTCTAGACTTGATGGACAAGAGAGAGAGAGCACTTGAAGAGATGGAGAGGAAGCAACAAGAATTGGAGGTTGTGAAGAAGGGCCAACAAGACAAGAGTGAAAGCCTCGGATAATAAGCAATAGAAAATGGATACATTGATTGGTTTTCTCTTAAAGGCTCGAGCAACTTAGTCCCAATCCAAACCAGATGGTATATGAAGGCCACCAGGTAACACTTTTGTGGACCTTAGTTATCTAAATATTACTTTGCAACTTGTATATTCTTGTGAGTGCCCAAACTTGTTAATTCATGCTATTTATCTAAGATGATTGAATTTATAATTTGATTTGTAGTTTATTTCAATTTATATTGTGATTTGGCTCTAACTTATTTATATGATGCAGTTTGATGTGAATTAAATATTTACTTTCATATGAATTCGGTAATATTGGATATGATAATTCATTGTAATTTAATTCTGAAATAAGTTAAATATATCCCGATGATGTTAAGTCAATGAATGCTGAAATAAGTGATGCTAGTTTAATCAATGTCCTATATAATTTGGCAGTGGGATAGTATGTCCTATGTTGACGTGGCATCAAGTTAGTAACATTGCTCTGTCACTAAGTATGGTAGACTATGGCATATTTTTATCTAGCATGTCACATTTAACGACCGTAATAGAAATACCAAGTCGATGTCATTGTCAAAAATGTCAATGAAGGTCCTATTTTTAGTGACATTTAGTGCACGCGCCATCACTACGAGTATTCCGTGATAGGGATTCTGTGGCGATGCTCATGACGCATATAAAACATCACTATGATGTATTCTATGACATTTTTGGCTATTCCATGGCATTCTTTGCCTCGTCATAGTAGGCCTGGTCTCTTGTAGTGGTATATAGAATGATAATATAATAGCATGAAATAATAAAAAATGATAGATACATTTGAGACGTATCAAGTAGAAAAGACTTAAGATACATTACTCTATTCCTTATAACCATCGTGTAGATGCTTAGCTGCTACATTATAACGAGGTTGGAATCATCATTAAATCATCGATTACAAACTATATGGTTGACTACTTAGTAAGTAACTTAATTAATGAATCATCTGGGCGGTACTCGGTTTGGGTTTGGTGGTTAACTATTGAGAGGCTCCCACAGGCCAATGTCTATGGTCTACCTGTTGGGATGTGCACTTCCGGGAGACAACCCAAGATCAAAGGGATTGTACGAGTTCCAAGTTAAGTAGCTTCCATGTATAAACATGAGTCAATATGGGCTCAATCTTGACCAAGTAAGTTGTGGGAACTCAATCGAGTAGACTGGCAGATGTAGGTGTGTAGGTTGGATTGAATCTACCTATGGATGTGGGCTACTACTTCAAAAGTCTCGTCTTAGTCTACCAGGCTACTTCACAAAAGAAGTTTAGTAGAATAAGGATATGATTAGGTCTCGCGGGTAAAGTACACAAACCTCTCCTGAGTGTATAAACAGATCTTGATTAGCCATGTCCTCGGTTATAGTTAATTTGAGCAACTTGGCCAAGAACTGTCATCTTGATATTATTGTCTCTTCTTAATCTAAAAGGTGATGGGTTGAACATGGCAATACAACCACTAGGAGGTGTACCCTGTGTCCAAGCAAACGGCCGAGGTGTACCGGGAGTGTCTTGGTATTGTATGAAGAACCGGGGTGTACTAGTGTGTCCTATGTATAGACTAGACCCCCTACATACAAAGTTAGGATAAAACCTACTGCTTTCTGCAAAGAGCCTTCAACTCCACTTATCCCCCAAGATGCATGTAGGTGAAATAGGGATGTTATAATAACTATAGAATCTTGTCGATACATTCATTGTATTGACCCTAGTGGCTGCAACGTATCATGTTGCAGGTGACTATATTAGGAGTGGTCATACGTAGGGTCTCGTGCCTCCACTCGACATACTTCCTAGTGGTGTTGATGGAGCCTTACCAAGAACTAATATCTTAGGATTTGTTTTCGTTTCTACTATTAAGAACTATGTTTGTGATTGTAACATATATATTGGGCTAGCTTTTGGCTAGTCGTATGTAAGACTATTTAATTTCTAGGTCATGCAATGTAATAAAATGATGCATTTGTGTCTGGTATATATCTATACCGCTTATACTGGCGATTCGATCCCGGGGCTAACTTAGAAACACATGGAGACCTTAACCACACTTGTTAGCACTGCTGGGGACACAAGTGAAGTTTTATTTTTGTCACAGACATTACCACTATTGCAAAGTACATCACCTCCATGAATTGATACTTGATTTCTCAACGAGGGACACCACCCTACACCTGGCGATGAGGCACAACCATGGAAACATAGTGGAGGATGTGGTTGAAGGAATATGCCCTAGAGGCAATAATAAAGTTGTTATTTATATTTCCTTATATCATGATAAATGTTTATTATTCATGCTAGAATTGTATTAACCGGAAACTTAGTACATGTGTGAATGCATAGACAAACAGAGTGTCACTAGTATGCCTCTACTTGACTAGCTCGTTAATTAAATATGGTTAAGTTTCCTAGCCATGGACAAAGAATTGTCATTTGATAAACGGGATCACATCATTAGAGAATGATGTGATTGACTTGACCCATCCGTTAGCTTAGCACGATGATCGTTTAATTTACTGCTATTGCTTTCTCCATAACTTATGCATGTTCCTATGACTATAAGATTATGCAACTCCCGAATACCGGAGGAACAGTTAGTGTGCTATCAAACATCACAACATAATTGGGTGACTATAAAGATGTTCTACAGGTCTCTCCAATGGTGTTTGTTGAGTTGGCATACATCAAAATTAGGATTAGTCACTCCGTGTATCGGAGAGGTATCTCTGGGCCCTCTCGGTAATGAACATCACTATAAGCCTTGCAAGCAATGTGACTAATGAGTTAGTTACGGGATGTTGCATTACGGAACGAGTAAAGAGACTTGCTGGTAACGAGATTGAACTAGGTATTAAGATACCGACGATTGAATCTCGGGCAAGTAACATACCGATGACAAAGGGAACAACATATGTTGTTATGCGGTTTGACCGATAAAGATCTTCGTAGAATATGTAGGAACCAATATGAGCATCCAGGTTCCGCTATTGGTTATTGACCAGAGATGAGTCTCAGTCATGTCTACATAGTTATCGAACTCGTAGGGTCCGCACGCTTAACGTTCGGTGACGATCGATATTTATGAGTGTATGTGTTTTGATGTACCAAAGGTAGTTCGCAGTCCCAGATATGATCACAGACACGATGAGGAGTCTCGGAATGGTCGAGACATAAATATCGATATATTGGAAGGCTATGTTTGGACATCGAAATGGTTTCGAATGAGTTCGGGCATTTTCTGGAGTACCGGAGGGTTACCGGAACCCCCCCCCCCCAGGGAGCATATGGGCCTTAATGGGCCTTAGTGGGAGAGAAGAGAAGGCAGCATAGGAGGGGGCGCGCCCCCCCAATCCGAATTGGGTGGGGAGGGGGGGTTCCTTTCTCCTTTCCCCTCTCCTTCTATTCCTAGTTGGACTAGTAAAGGGGGGAGTCCTACTCCTACTAGGAGGAGGACTCCTCCCCCTTGGCGCGCCTAGAGAGGCCGGCCGGCTTCCCCTCTCCCTCCTTTATATACGTGGGGAGGGGCACCCTAGGACACACAAGTTGATCTCTCAGCCGTGTGTGGTGCCCCCCTCCACAGAATTCCACCTCGGTCATATCGTTGTAGTGCTTAGGCGAAGCCCTGCGTCGGTAACTTCATCATCATCGTCATCACGCCGTCGTGCCGACGAAGCTCTCCCTCGACACTCAGCTGGATCTAGAATTCGTGGGACGTCACCGAGATGAACGTGTGCAGATCGCGGAGGTGCCGTACCTTCGGTGCTAGGATCAGTCGGATCGTGAAGACGTATGACTACATCAACCGCGTTGTCATAACGCTTCCACTTACGATTTACGGAGGGTACGTAGACAACACTCTCCCCTCTTGTTGCTATGCATCACCTAGATGGATCTTGTGTGTGCGTAGGATTTTTTTTTAAAATTACTATGTTTCCCAATTGTGGTTTCCGCCGCACTGGAGCTGATCTCTGAGGTTCATAGCGCTGGTGGGTTTCCGCTCTATTTGGCGGTGATGAGTGGGGTCGTGCCAGCCATCAGAGTGATAATGGCCGAGTGTAGGTATGGCTTGACTGTCGGCCTGAGCTCGCAAAAATGTTCTCCACATTGTAATCTTCCACGGCCCAGGCAGCTGCCTGCTGTACTTCCCCCCCCCCCCCCCCCCCCCCCCATTATTATTATCTAAATATTCACCTTTCTATTGCATTGGTTAACGCAAATTTGCCCGGATTTAGCTCGCAACACGGGGGGAGGGAGGCAATGTCCCTCTTATATTCTCCCTAGCACATATAAATGCTATATATGTTCATCCTAATGTACCCCTAGCTTCTTAACAAAGAACACACCATTCATGTGATCTTCTGGTAACAACACCATGAAATATTTAACGAATCATAAACCCTAAACTCTATTTTTATGCAGGTATGACCGATAATCATACCACTACCATAGTCATGGCAAAAGGCTTAGGTCCTCGTGGAGCAACAATGAACCAACAAAGTGAGAGACTTCATTTTGTTTTGAAGACAACTATGACAAATGGATAATCATCAAGGAAATCTCTATCGTTCACTTAACATCGTCCACTTATTCACGTTAAATTAGTATGTTATCAAATCCGGTGCATAGTTTTCCTACATCTTCTTTTAGTAATGTCAATGAAAGAGGTGTCGTCTTTGTTCTGGTGGAAGTAATATATTTTTTGAACTAGCAATGTTTATTCTAATTACAATGAGTAAAATAAGATAATGAATGGGTAGCCTATGCATCAGGTTGAAATCATGGGTTTCTTCTACTACATCGTCCCCACATAGCACCCTTTGACCTTTCTAATACTCGCTCTGTTCCATAATAACTGTAGTGGTTTACAACGTTATTTATTACGAACCGGAGGAAGTACCACACATGCTACATGCACACAACTTGCATTTTCAGTGACCTGCCTTTCGTTTGTGTGTGTGCACGGGTCAACCTTGTACGCGGTGTTATAAAAGGAAAAATCTCTTGGTGCTCCTATGATGGAGGTAATGATCATTCCTTTAGTTTTAAATCTTCTTGAAGGGGTCGTTCTTTTCTTTTTGTGAACAGGATCAAATCTATTATGAAGATTCATCGAAGTACAAAGCGCCTCAAACATAACAAAAATCAGATCGAGGTCCATGGATCACCGAACGATCATTGCCGCCGTCAGAACGAGCCATCGATGCGCCGCTGTTGCCGCTCCCATACCGAAGCCGTCCTGACCTTGTCGATGGCAGCCGGGAAATCATCGTGCACGTCCCCTAAGGGCCAGCGCCCAGGAGCCGCAGTCGTCGCCGTTGGATCCTTGAATCGACCTGAAGAACCTGACACCAAATATCGCTGTAGTGCACGCACGACGAGAAACTCTAACCTCACCGCCCCAAGGAGCTGGCATGAATCTACGCCAGAACTCCGTCTAATCCGTCCCAACGGATAAACTTAAGAGTTATCGGAGACCGAAACACTGACTCGAAAAAGGTGCGCCGCCATCCGTACAAACGCCGCCCCTACGAGGACGAAAACCCTACCTATCTATTAGCATGAGTCAAGACACCAGGATTCTCCCCGCCACCGGCCATGGGAGCAGCAGCCAGACGGGAGGCGAATCCACAGGCTCGCCGGTGAAGATCGAGGGGAGAAAGGCTTTCCTAAGTTGTCCTGGGAGAGAGAAAAGAAAAAGTGTACATGGAGTAAAAAAAAGGGTTCCGTTTGACCGAATAAAATTCTTGAGAGCAAAACCCTGCTCCCCCTATAACAGGGGCAATGATCATCCGCAAATAATATACTTAATGTATATTCAAGTGAATGTTGATTACGGAAGAATTTGTATTTCTGTTATTGAAAGTAATGGAAAGGCGTGCCGTCCGGTTGAAAAGAAAATGTTCAACCGAATGGAATTCACGAAAGCATGGAAAAGTCTTTTGTTTCCGTTGGACCGAAAATTCGGCGCCGATGCATCGCAGACGCGCTTGAACCGCACGGTTCCAACCGCCTGGTCGATGGCCACGGTGGCACTTCCCTGTTGGGTTCCACACATAGTGCATGCATCCACGTAGCTTGATCTGACATTCTTGCCACGTCACTTCACTCGCTAAACCAAACCAACCTGGTTGGTTAGCCCTAGTTAGTTAGTTATTACTGTAGCTGATAATTAATGCTCCTGTCGCCTATACATACGAGGCCGTCACCCCATCAGATGACCACAAGTGCAAACGCTCGCAGCCTCCTCTGTTCGGTTCTGCTCTGCTTCACCTTCACTAGATAGAAACCAGGTGCGTCCTTTAGCTAGCACATACCGAGAACTGCTCTGTTAGATCGGCAGTCGGCCATGGTGGGGATCACGGTGCCCATCTTCATGGACAACATCCCACTGGTGAAATGCGCTAATGCGGCGGCGGGGGCGGTGCCGACTGTCGACCTGTCGGCGCCGGGCGCGGCGGCGGCCGTGGAGCAGGCATGCCGCAGCGTGGGCTTCTTCAGGGCGATCAATCACGACGTGCCGATCGCGCTCACAGACGCGCTGGAGGCCGGCGCCGCGGCCTTCTTCGCGCTGCCCCACAAGAGCAAGCTGGAGGCGTCGGCGAGCCCCTTGGGCTACGGCAGCAAGAGCATCGGCCGCAACGGCGACGTGGGCTGGCTCGAGTACATCCTTCTCTCCGTCGGGTCCGGCTCCGTCGCCGCCGCCTCCCTGCCGCCGTCGCTCCGGGCGGCGCTGGAGGAGTACACGGACGCGGTGCGCGAGGTGGGAGCGCGTGTGCTGGAGCTCATGGCGGAGGGGCTGGGGCTCGCGGAGGAGAACCGCGACGTGCTGCGGCGGGTGGTGGCGTCGGACGAGGCTGACAAGATGGTGCGCGTGAACCACTACCCGCCGTGCCCGTGCCCCCTGGCGGCAGGGCAGCGCGGCGTGACGGGGTTCGGGGAGCACACGGACCCGCAGGTCATCTCCCTTCTCCGGTCCAACCGCACCGGGGGCCTCCAGATCATGCTCCCGGACGGCCGCTGGGTCTCCGTGGCCCCCGACCCGGATTCCCTATTCGTCAACGTTGGCGACTCCCTGCAGGTAGCAGCCATAGCATTACCATCACCACTCGCTCACCAGTCACTTTGTTACCCTCATCGCTTACTACTGCATCTGGGATCCATCCATGCAGCCATTTGAACCAAGCGTAGTGTTGTGCATGCATGGTCTGGTCTGGCGCATTATTTAATTTAGCCGCTGGTGCCAGTTCAGTTCTTGTCAAGGACGTACGGGGCAAAGCGTGCAACTTGCGCCTTATATAATTATAAACTCATTGCCGTGCGACCCTTGTGGCTAGCGCCTGTGCCCTACCACCTGTAGCTACTGACTGATGTGTCTCGTTTGTTTTGGTGCATTCAGGTGCTGACCAACGGGCGGTTCCAGAGCGTCAAGCACCGGGTGGTGGCGCCGGCGGAGGGGGAGCAGTCGCGGCTGTCGGTGATCTACTTCGGTGGGCCGGCACCGACGCAGCGGATCGCGCCGCTGCCGGAGCTGATGCGGGAAGGGGAGCTGAGCCTCTACAGGGACTTCACCTGGGCCGAGTACAAGAAGGCCGCCTACAAGTCCCGCCTCAGCGACCACCGCCTCGGCCCCTTCGAGCTCTTCCCCGCCGCCGCCCAAGACTGCTGCAGCAACGCCGTCCAGCCGCCGGTGCCGGCGCCGGCGCCACCTCACGTGGCACGAGTGCACTAGCGCGCTCAGCAGGAGCTGTTTACTGTACCTGTTTATTTAATCCATGGATCCAGACATATGTGGTAACTAAAAGTAGTAGTAGGACTAGTTGTTGCTACATGGCTGAGTAGCCCAAAACTGGCATCGCACCGGCGGCACCTGCCTGCCCAATGTGTCATGCTGGAAAAGAAAGCCGGCCTTGTAATTTCCACTAGTAGCAGCAGCACTTCCACGTACATATGCAAGCACGCATGCTCTCTTGTCCCCTTTTGTTTGTTTGCTCACTTTACACCGGCAGGCAACGGCTTCTGCTCGCCACTGCCCGGTGTACCTTACATAGGCAGCTTAATTAGTTATTCGAGTCTACAAGCTATAATAAATAAAGTGTTAGAGCAACTCCAACGGGAGACCCATTTCCTACGTACACGTCTGTTTGGGTCGGCGCGGACAAAAACGCCGGCCCAGCGCGTCGACCAATTCACAAAATCCGTCCGGCTGGCGTCCGCGCGAACCCATTTTAAGCCCAAAATTGCGCCTGAAATGCGTCGGCGCGGACGTGACGGGGACGCGCCGTGCGTCCCCTCAATGTCCGCCACGGGCCCACTTGTCTGCCCCCCAACGACCACCCGCGTCTCACACCTACCTCGGGCCCCTTGGCAGCGTGTAGAAGGTCCGCGAGCCCGTCCTTTTCAATGGAAGCGTGCGGCGGGGCCGGCCTCATCCACTTCCAACGCCCGTCCACATCTGGCCACACGGTGCTCCCTCGTCGGCGACCAAGAACCCTAGCAAGCCCAAACCACCATGGGGTTTTTCAGTGGCAAGGGGGAGGGGGAAGCTGACCCCCGGTACGAGTTCCCACGGCTCGCCGACTCTTCCGCCGCCGCCTCCTGGACGCGGCTCGCCACCGAAGCGGCAGCGTCTGTACATACCAGTCCACCAGGCGCGGTGACACTGGCAGTGGCCACTGCAGTATTCGGATGTCAACCTGCCTCAAGGCTGGTATCTATATCCGTAGCGGATCTCGATTCCGACAGTGCCACGCATGCCGCGGGCGCACGCCGAGGACGTTCGTCAGCGTCGCGAGGCCCTCACTCCAGAGCAGCGGCGGATGTTTGCCTACGCGCGAGACTCCCCCAACTGGGAGCGCTGGTTCGCGCTAGAGCACGAGGAGGAGCGCCGCCAGGGTGTCCACGTCGACCACGACATCCCTCCGCCGCCGCCTGAGGTTCAGCCGCACGAGAAGGATGAAGAGGAGGCGTACCAAGCCGCCCTCGAGCTAGCCCTGCAGTAGGCGTTGGAGGCGAGCAGGCTCGAGGAGGAGGCCCAATGGGATGGGATGGACCGCGCCCTCGCCTAGTTGGCGGCAGGGGACTCTGTCCTCGCCTCCGCCGCCCATCATCGAGCCCAAGCCAGAGCCGAAGCCGACGCGGAAGCGCTCGTCGCCTCCACCCCTACACGTGGGCCGTCGCGTACTACGAGTGGGTGAGCACACCTTCGGTCCATGACGCTGCGACACCGGCAGAGGAGGCGGCCGACCTTGGGCGCTGGAAGGCACACTGGCTCGCTCAGGAGGCGGCCGACGGCGAGCGGCGGATGCATTGGGAGCAGCTGATGCGCCGCGACGCAGAGGCGCCGCGGCTTTGGGAGGAGGAGGAGGAGCGTGCCCGGCTAGCCACAATGTTGGCGCCCCAGCATACGCCGGAGGAGGCTGCCCTGGCAGCGTACCAAGCGACGTTCGGGTGGGCTGGCCCTACTCCCGTCTTCATCGACCTCACCAGCGCCGACGGCGACGTCAAGGGCAAGGGAAAGGCGGAGGACGTCTAGGGCAGCGTGCATTTGGCATATTTTTTTATGTTTTTATTAATGTTTATTAATGTTTAAAAGGTTTAAGTGGACATTGGCCGGCGGTTGACCGGCCACTTTAATGTTTAATTATGTTTATTTCCGCAACCTTTTTTTGTATGCCGATAGATTTGGGACCGCCTCCCGTTGGGCGGTCAAGCCGACCCATATGAAAATGCGGACGCGCATGTCCGCCTGGCTGACCAAAATGGACGAAAAGCGGATAAACCACGCACCCATTTGGGTCGCCTTGTTGGAGTTGCTCTTACATGACACGACACATATGTGACTCCTCATTATGGATAGTCTAACCCATGCTGAAAACTGCGTTCTTGAGTATAGCTTAGAGCATCTACAACTGCATTGGGAAAATCCGACCCTCAAACGCCCGCGGATGCGCCCGAGCGCGTCCGCGGGCACTGACCGGGCACACCTCATATTTCCTTCTCACACTCGCGTCTCTCATATTTTAAACCTCAAAACCATGCAATTCACGCAACACTACATAATACACATGATCATAGCGCACTTCATCGGATTAGCCGGACAAAAGGAACATGATTCATCGGAGTTCAACGATAGACAGTCCAAATCCGTACTACAAACATAGATAAAATTTAAACAGAACAAGGAAGGGCGGAGGAAATCACCATTTCCTCGCTGTCCCCTTCCCCTTTCGGCTGTCGGCGCTGCTATGCCCCTCCTCCGTGTAGGCATCAGCGTGCGGAGGCGCGTCATCGTTGGAGCTGGAGGTGGAGCCCTCTGTCATATCCGAGTCGGAGTCGCACCTCATGCCCGACAGCCTGCGGAGCAGGCAGTCCTCCTCCTTGGCATGGCGGGCCGCCTTCACCTCTGTCGCCGCCTCCTTTGTTGCTTCGCGCTCTAACAACTCGATGGCGAGTCAGAGTGCCTTGGCATTCTTGCGGCGGAGGCACCGTGCATCCGTCTCCACCGTCGTGAGTGAGCGGCGGAGGACAGAAGCAAGGAGTGTTGCCTCAGTATCGACCGACGTGCTTGATGACAGCTGGAACTACGTTGGTATTTCCCCGGAGAGGGAGGAATGATGTAGCACAGTGACAGTAGAGTATTTCCCTCAGTTATGAAACCAAGGTATCGAACCAGTAGGAGAACCAAGCAACACAACGTAAATAACACCTGCACACAAATAACAACACCTCGCAACCCGACGTGTTAAAGGGGTTGTCAATCCCTTTCGGGTAACGGCGCCAGAAATTGGTGTGTGACGGTAAAAAGGTTGTAATAGATTGGATACATAGATCACAAATAAAATAAAGTGCAGCAAAGTATTTTTGTATTTTTGGTTTAATAGATCTGAAAATAAAAGCAAGGAAAAAGTAGATCGCAAAGGCAAATATATGAGAAATAAGACCCGGGGGCCGTAGGTTTCACTAGTGGCTTCTCTGGAGAAAAATAGCAAATGGTGGGTAAACAAATTACTGTTGGGAAATTGATAGAACTTCAAATAATTATGACCATATCTAGGCAATGATCATTACATAGGCATCAAATCCAAGATTAGTAAACCGATTCCTGCCTACATCTACTACTATTATACAACACATTGACCGCTATCCAGCATGCATCTAGTGTGTTAAGTTCATGGAAAAATGGAGTAATGCAATAAGAACGATGACATGATGTAGACAAGATAAGTTTATCTATATGGCGGTAGATATAGATCTCGTATTTTTATCCTTAGTAGCAACGATACATATGTGTCAGTTCCCTTTCGATCACTGGGATCAAGCACCGTAAGATCAAACCCACTATCGGGCACCTCTTCCCATTGCAAGATAAATAGATCGAGTTGGCCAGACAAAACCCAAATATCGAAGAAGAAATACGAGGCTCTAAGATATCATGCATAAAAGAGATCAAAGAAACTCAAATGCTATCATGGATATAAAGACATAGATATGATCATAAACTCGAAGTTCATCGATCCCAACAAACACACCGCAAAAGAGTTACATCATATGGATCTCCAAGAGACCATTGTATTGAGGAACAAGAGAGAGAGAGAGAGAGAGAGAGAGAGAGAGTGAGAGAGAGATGAAGCCATCTAGCTACTAACTACGGACCCAAAGGTCTACACAGAACTACTCACACATCATCGGAGAGGCACCAATGAAAGTTGTGAACCCCTCCGTGATGGTGTCTAGATTGGACCTGGTGATTTTGGACTCTGCGGCGGCTGGATGAATATTTCGTCGACTCCCCTAGGGTTCTGAGATTTTTGGGGTATTTATAGAGCAAGGAGGCGGTCCGGGGGGGGGGGGGTACCTGATGTGGGCACAACCCACCAGGGCGCGCCAGGGCCTCCTGGCGCGCCCTGGTGTGTTGTCCCCTCCTCTGGACTCCCCACCCTAGGTGTAACCAGGGCCCATCTGCTTCCTTTTGGCCCATAAAAAATCATCGTAAAGTTTCGTGCCATTTGGACTCCGTTTGATATTGATTTCATGTGATGTAAAAAACATGGAAAAACAGGAACTGGCACTAGGCACTATGTCAATAGGTTAGTACCAAAAATGATATAAAATGACTATAAAATGATTATAAAACATCCAAGATTGATAATAAAACAACATGGAACAATCAAAAATTATAGATACGTTAGAGACGTATCAGCATCCCCAAGCTTAAATCCTACTCATCCTCGAGTAGGTAAGTGATAAAAACAGAATTTTTGATGTGGAGTGCTATTCATCAAGTCATATCATATTATTTTCTTTATAGCATGGACATTTGGACTTTTATATTATTCAAAGCAATAGTCTAGTTTTGACATAATAATTTAGATACTCAAGCATATCAACAAGCAACCATGTCTTTCAAAATATCAATGCTAAAATAAGTTATCCCTAGCCCATAATGCTCAAACATTGATCCATTCATGAAACACACTCGAATATTAACTACACCCAATACTTGAGCACGATCATATTGCCTCCTAGTTGGTGATTTTATAAGAGAAGATGGAGACTCAAATTTCAAAACAAAAATTGCATAAAGTAAAAGAAAGTCCCTTCGCAGAGGGAAGTAGGGATTTGTAGAGGTGCTAGACCTCAAAGCGAAAAAATTGAGATAAAAACATTTTGGGAGGTGTATGCATCCCACCAACGAAAACGATTGAGAGTTCCGAACACTTTCCATGCTAGATATGCCATAAGCGGTTCCCAAACAAAAAATAAAGTTTATTCCTTTTTTCACCATAACTTTCACTTTCCATGGCTAGCTGTATCCACGGGTGCCCTCCATACCAACACTTTCCAAGGAATTTATTATTTGACAACATAAAGTAAATTCATTTTTGTTTTTGCATTTCGGGACTGGGCATCCCTAATACATTTACCTTACTCCCGTGCAATGACAAGTGAATAAACACTCATCTTGAGAATAACACATCTAGCATGGAAAATATTAGCAACCCCTCACCGTTCTGCGAGCGAAACAAACACACAAAAGAGAAGTTTATTTTGAAAATGAGAGATGGCACATGCAAATTTGCTTAGAACGGCAAAAGAATACCGCATATAGGTAGATATAGTGGACTCATGTGGCAAAACTGGTTTAAATGATTTTGGATGCACAAGTAGAAGTCATACTTAGTGCAAAATGAAGGCTAGCAAAAGATTGGGAAGCGACCAACCAAGAAACGAATAATCTCATAAGCAAGCATTAAGCATAATTAACACCGAATAATGCACCACAAGTAGGATATGATTTTCATTGCATGACTATTGACTTTCGTACTTGCATACGGAATCACAAACCTTAACACCCATATTCTTACTAGATCACAATTACTCATCAACATAACTCACATATCACATCATCATATCTCAAAACTATTACTAAGAATCAAGTTTATTTTGTCCAATGATCTTCATGACATTTTCTTTTACTTTATCCTTCTTGGATATCTATCACTTTGGGACTAATTTTCATGAGTGGCTTTTCATAAGCTCAACCAAATATAAGTGAAGATCATGAGCATAACAAATTTTATTTCTCTCAAAATAATTTAAGTGAAGCAAGAGAGAATTTCTTCAAAATTTTACTAACTCTCAAACAAATCTAAGTGAAGCAAGAGAGCATTTCCTCAAAAATAACAAAGCACACCGTGCTCAAAAAGATATAAGTGAAGCACTAGAGCAAGTCCTAGCTCATAAAATATTTAAGTGAAGCATAGAGAGCAATTCTAACAAGTCGTGGCATAATTTTGGGCTCTCTCAAATAGGTGTGTCCAGCAAGGATTGATAACTTAAAACACAAAATAAAACAAGCAAAGACACATATTATACAAGACGGTCCAAGCAAAACACATATCATGTGACGAATAAAAATATAGTCTCGAGTAAAATACTGATAGTTTTTGGAACAAAGCGGGGATGCCACTCGGGGGCATCCCTAAGCTTAGTTGATTGCTCATTCTTTGATAATAGCTTGGGATGCCGGGGCATCCCCAAGCTTAGGCTCTTACATCCTTCCGTCATCCATCGTAAGATAACCCAAAACTTGAAAACTTCAATCACACAAAACTCAACAAAACCTTTGTGAGATCCGTTAGTATAAGAATAATAAACCACTACTATAAGTGTTGTATCAAACCAATTCATATTTTGTTTTTATTATATGTATTTTATTGTAACTTTTCTATGGCAATAACTCATCAAATAATACCATAGAGCCATCAAAATAAGCACACAACACAAAGAAAACAAAATCTGTCAAAACAGAACAGTCTGTAGCAATCTGACTATTTCGAATACTTCTGTAACTCAAAAAACTCTGAGAAATTAGGACGACTTGAGAAATTTTTATATTGATCTACTGCAAGTGGGATGGGTATTTTATCACTCTCTCGTAAAAAGCGAAAATTAATTTCGTGAGCGCAAACCTTCTGTTTTTTCAGCAAGATCAAACAACTATTGCCCAAGAAGATCCGAAAGGCTTTACTTGGCACAAACACTAATTAAAACATAAAAAACACAATCATAACAGTAGCATAATTGTGCTAACACTCAAAAACAGGAAGCAAAAAGCAAAGATAAATTTTATTCATTGGGTTGCCTCCCAACAAGCGCTATAGGTTTACGCCTTTAGCTAAGCATATAGCAAGGATCTAAGTTTTGTCATCTTTGGTCCTTGACCCATAAGATGCCCTCATGATTGATTCATAAGGTGGCTTAATTCTAGTTCTAGGAAAGTGTTCCATACCCTTCCTCAAAGGAAATTGGAACTTAATATTTCCTTCTTTTATATCAATCACGACACCGATAGTGCGTAAAAACGGTCTACCAAGAATTATTGGACAAGACGGATTGCAATCAATATCAAGAACAATAAAATCTATGGGCACATAATTCCTATTTGCAATAATAAGAACATCATTAATTCTTCCCATATGCTTTTTAATAGTAGAATCTACCAAGTGCAAATTCAAGGAACATTCTTCAAGATTGGTAAGACCAAGCACATCACATAAAGATTTCAAAATTGTGGAAACACTAGCACCCAAGTCACACAAAGCAAAACACTCATAATTTTTAATCTTGACTTTGATAGTAGGTCCCCATTCATCATACAATTTTCTAGGAATTGAAACTTCTAATTCCAATTTTTCTTCAAGAGCTTTCATCTTAGCATCAATAATATGTTTAGTAAAAGCTTTATTTTGTTCATAAGCATGGCATTAATTTATCATGGATTGCAACAAAGAAATACAATCAATCAAAGAGCAACTATCATAATTAAAGTCTTCGCAATCCAAAATAGTGGGTGCATCACTAGCTAAAGTTTTAACCTCTCCAAACCCACTTTTATCAATTTTCTCAGCATGATTTTCACCCTCCGAAATATTGGGATGCCTTCTACCTAAAGTTGACTCTTCTCCTGTCCCTTTTTCATCATTCTTAACTTTACTAAACAAGGAATCAATAGAAGAAACACCTATCATTTTAAGATCTTCATCACTTTTGCAAGAATAATCACTAGAAAAAGCTTTTCCCAAAAATTCTCTTTTAGCTCTAAGCATAGCAGTTCTTTTCTTACTTTCATCCATAGAAACATAAATAGCTTTAATTGAGCCATCTACTTTAGGCAAAAAAAATCATCTTGAGATTTTCCACATCATGAGCAATTCTATCAACACTTCTAGACAAATCATCAATTTTGTTCAACTTTTCTTCTATGGAAGTGTTTAAAATTTTGTGTGTGTTGATAAATTCTTTAATATTGTTCTCAAGATCAGAGGTGTTCCTATTATTATTATTACTAGGAAAATTGCCCGTGCGTTGCAGCGGGAGAAACAAAACCTCATACGTGACGATCTAATATGTTAAAGCACACTACTGTGCAAATTGAGAATATGGTTCTTTGGTGTGCTGCCTGGAAGATAGATTAGTAGCGGCTGCATTAAACCAGGGTTCAAAAATATCTTGCTCGATGATGGGCTAAAATAGTGTCGGATTTATTTACAGTGGCTAGAATATTTGTGGATACCATCCATCCACTTGTTTGACTGCAGCAAGTGAAATCATTTATACAGCCTGTGATTTCTTGTGTAAAATCTTACCGGTATTAAACCCAAGAAATCCCTCGGGACACTGTATTTTTTTTATGTGTAGGACATCGATTTATTTACATCATGACTGTTTCCTCAGTAAACTTTATTACTTACCTACAACGTGACTGTTTCCTCGGTAAATCCATTGACACCTTTCTAAATAGCTACTTGTTCTGAAGCTCCAGTCATAGCCATTTGATCAAAAGCAAAGCTCTTCAGGTTGTGTTTTCTCCACCCGAGGAATTTCAAGCAGACCCATCAGCCTGGCTCCTAAGACGAAAGAAATATACACCATTTCCTACCACAAATAAGATAAACATGTTTGTTCTGATTACACCCATTCACATACTATTGAGACTTGAGATCAGTAAGGACACAACATAATTAACCAATAACACTACACGCGGACATAAAAGCTAGGAGATGCACACACAAACCAAGCTGCATTTGATAGCAATCGTACCACCAGATGGTCTCCAGCATGGGTGTCAAGACCACCGCCTCCATCTCGTTGCGGTCTCAAACAGAACCACTTTCAGATGCCTGTACTTGTAAGCTAGCTCTGCATATAACAAACAAGAGGTTGCACATGCTGCAAGAGCACCTGACCTGGTTAGCATGCTGGATAAGCTTTGCACATAAGTACCCTAGTGATAAGCTTTGCTCATGGTCTATGTCATCGTCAGTGCATGTGAAAATCTCCTGAAGTGCCTCACAAGTCATATGAATGAAGCGCACCAGCGGAACCAAATGAGAACTCAAGATCTTACGTCTTTCTTCTAATTCTGGTATTGCACACGGGCCCAGTTGAGCAACAGACGGTACAAGACATCTTCATTTTTTCACATGTAGGTCAGTGCTTGAAAATATGGCTTCAATCCCAGCAAGTGGCATGTTCATCACTTCATTTCGGAACCTGAAATAATACAAACCAAGCCTTGAGTACACTTCATACATGATTTTGTTTCAACAATGTGTACACTTCTGTATGAAAAGGAAAGAAAAGGTGGCTCCATCCAATGGGGATCACACACTTATGCATATCACTGTATTTGTTGGCAAGGAAATCCTTAGCTGCAACTATCAAATGGTGAACTTCAACTGCCATCAAAGTGAATCATGGATAGTCTAGGTAGATCAATGCAGATTCTGTGGTCATATGAAAGCTTGAGAGCAACTGGCTACAATGCCTCATGCAAGAGAGAACCTCAAATTTATCGGCATCCATTAAGATGTCAACCAGAATAGCAGGCTCGGTTGTTTGTTAACTTTCCACTATACAAAAAGCTCAAAAGCTCCATAAGGGCATTTTCCTCTGTTCCAAGTAGAATAGAAACAAAAAAGCATAAGGATTAAAGAAAGGGTTGTGAATGGTTATTTAAGTATGACTATTGACTTTTGGTATTGGGGAAAGCTATATGTACAAAATTGTAGACCAAAAATCAATTTAGTCGGTAAAATCAAGAAGTGAAAATAGACTAACCATCATTATTAGAGATAGTCGAAAAGTGGTGGAAAAACTCATAAATGTAAATGCATTCATCATTACAATTAATCAATATTTCAGTTGTTCGTCTGCCTCATCATCCTTCTCTAGTTGTCATAAACAAACTAAATATCTCTAGTGAAAAAATAAACTACATATAAAAATCTTACAACTAGGCAAGGCCTATAATTCTAGGTGCATACCTTTTCTAATACACAATGGAAATCTATAGTGGGAACAACTCTATTACCATTACTGGACATAAGCCCATAATATCCTCTAAATATAAAAGGCATAAGCAACGACACACAAAAATAACACTTCCTTACGTCTTTGTAAATTACAGATTAGCAACTTGACTCCATTTGATAATAAAAAATAACATTGTTTCTTTCCGACCATTAAAACTGAATATGACAAAAATTTAGAATATATAGGGCCAAAATTTCCTACAGGAGAGAAGAAACTTGGCATCCTAAATATAGGACTTTGTGCAACGTTTTAGAAATATAGCTGAATGCAAACCATGGTTCAGATTCAGCTCAAAATTCAGATAGACACTTTTTAGTTTAATTTAAAATGCATCAAGACAAAAATTAATACTCCCTCTATAAACTAATATAAGATATTTCAGGTAACTACTTTAGTGACCTAAAATGTCTTATATTTGGTTACCGAGGGAGTACATTACTACAAGGTCCATAAGTGAATCTCAAAGAAAACGTCCATGGGCTGAACCAACATGTACACCCAATTCTAGACTACATATAGAGTTTTCTAGCAAAGACAACATAACAATGTTACCTAGAGTAGTGCTCCAAGGGATTTCTAGACATACTATGACTAACTCCTCTAGCACAATTATTGAGCAGGTGAACTGATCCAGAGCAACTACACAGTTTAGTCTCAAAGGAGATAGAATATGTAGAAATAGCTTTCAAAATCCACACATAATAAGCCTGTACATGCGAAAGGCAAAAATTGTAGGTCAATGGTCCACTTAAGATAATGCCCATGGTGTGGCCTTCTGAAGAAATTGCTGCCTAGCTGGGAAACACCTAAAACCTGACGTGAAAATAAGTTGATCCACCTGAATGGATACAAACATTACTTTCACATACACAGTGATTGGACTCGGAATCAGGCACTGGCATATGCAAGCATTGGAAAATATTTGCGAGAATCACAATACCTGGGACTCAATAGTTTCTTCAGAAAAGTACCCATCAAACCAAGATTTAATATACCATCAAGAATGTCTGCCAAAATTTCCTCAGTCATCAGGAATTCCTACCAATGTCCTGTTATACCATTAAGATATTTAATAGAGTTATCTTGAGATCAAGCAATGGAGTTTGGAGCTGCTGTTCGCTGCAGGTTTATCATATTACCGGACATTCAATCGTCTCAAGCACATAACCTACTTGCGCAGGGCAGTCCGCGCTCCAGTCCATGACATGATGCATTGGACATCACCGAATGATATCCGGAGATGATGGAGTGATGGTAGCTTGGCTAGTTCGACAGCCCCCTGTTGTCGGTCTCCGGCCACCCTCATTCCTTCGCAAATGTCGCCGGCCGGCCACCGATGACAGCTGACCGTTGCTGCTGAACTTGGCCTCCAATGCTTCCTCTAGCCGCCTCCTTTAGTTTGGCATATCTGCAGCGTAGAGACCAACACGATCATTTACCCCATGTAAAGTGCAATTTGGAAGAATGCAAATGTGTACACAATTACTTCCATTGTTTACATGGAAGTAGCAATGCATTGACTACAATACCCTGATTAAAAAAGTAATGAGTAACAACTCAAGTAAGAAATCAAAAACATTGTACCTGATATTCAATAATGGGAAGAGCACATGATTAACTTGTGCTACTTGCACTCCATCATCAACCGATTTTGATCTATCATAAAATAAATGTCACAACCTCTGGCATCAGTAGTGGCATATCATTGTCACTTTGACCAATTACAGAACACAAACAAATCAAATCTGACCCTACATCTCTCTCTATAGCCAATAGGGAGAAGCATCATCAGTCACCTCGTCCACCGACGCCACCCGTGCACGCTCACGTCCCCGTGTTGACTACCATGGTTGAGCCTGTTGGGAGTAGAGGTGGGGGTGGAACAGGGAGGGAGGAGGGAGATGGCGATGGAGAGATGGAGAAGAGGGGCCACACGCGGCAGGGCGGGGCGGGAAGTGGCGGCCGCAGGGGTCGCGGGGCGGGGCGGAGCAGGAGGTGGCGGCGGCAGGGACGGGCGGCGCGCGGCGCACGGCGAAGCGGAGCGGGGCAGGAGGTGGCGGCGGGCTGGAGGTGGAGATGGGATCGAGGAGGCAGGGTGGTGCAGCGGCTGGGCTATTTTTTTCCTTTTCTCTCCTTCGTACCGGTTCCGCTTGACTTACGACGAGGACTGCGGGTTAATTTCTCATAAACGAGGGGATGTTTTTGCAAAAAGGCCGATGATGGACGACCAGAAGCAATCACTGGTTTATTATTAGGGAGAGATAATATTGATTTCCATAGGAATTACCATAATTATTAGAGGAATTATTATGAAAAGGCCTAGGATTAAAATTACCTCTATAAGCATTATTGTTGAAATTATTTCTAGAAATAAAATTCACATCAATGGCATCACTATTTTGCTCAATCAAAGTAGACAAAGGCATATCATTAAAATCAATAGGAGCACTTTAACTAGCAACCAATTTCATAAGAGCATCAACTTTATTACTCAAAGAAGAAATTTCTTCAACCGAATTAACTTTTTTACTAGTAGGAGCTCTTTCCGTATGCCATTGCAAATAATTTTCTATGATATTATCAAGAAATTTGGTAGCTTCACCCAAAGTAATTTCGATAAAGTACCACGGGCGGTGGAATCTAAAAGATTACGAGAAACAAAATTCAATCCCGCATAAAATTTTGTTGATCATCCAAAGATTTAACCCATGAGTTGGGCAATTCCTTAGCATCATTTTCATCCTTTCCCAAGATTGCGCAACATGCTCATGTTCAAGTTGCTTGAAATTCATGATCTGGGTTCTAAGGGAAATAGTTTTTGTGGGAGGAAAATACTTCGTGATAAAAGCATCTTTGCACTTATTCCAAGAATCGACACTATTACGAGGCAAAGAAGAGAACCAAATTTTTGCAGAATCACGCAAGGAAAATAGAAATAATTTCATCTTGACCACATCATTGTCCACATCTTTTTTCTTTTACATATCGCATAATTCCACAAAGGTATTAAGATGGGACGCGACATCCTCATTAGGAGCACCGGAAAATTGGTCTTTCATAACAAGATTCAGTGAAGCAGTATTAATATCACAAGTCTCCGCACTAGTAGCGGGAGGAGCAAGCTGACAACAAGATTGAGAAAACGATGATGACCACACAATAACTTGGTGTTCTCTTGAGTCATGATGACCACACAATAAGATTGAACTATTCGGCAAGAAAACGACGAACGGAACAAGAGGGGCGAATAAAACAATAAAGTTTTGTGAAATGGGGGAGAGGAAAACGAGAGGCAAATGGTGAATAATGTAAATTGCGAGGAGATGAGATTTGTGATTAGGAACCTGGTATATGTTGAAGATCCTCACCGGCAACGGCGGCAGAAGGCACATTGACGGGAGATTATCTTGACTTGGTGCTCCCCGGCAACGGCGCCAGAAATTCTCCTTGATGACAGCTGGAACTACATCGGCATTTCCCCGGAGAGGGAGGGATGATGTAGCATATTGACGGTTGAGTATTTCCCTCAGTTATGAAACCAAGGTATCGAACCAGTAGGAGAACCAAGCAACACAACGTAAACAACACATGCACACAAATAACAACACCTCACAACCCGACGTGTTAAAGAGGTTGTTAATCCCTTTCGGGTAACGGCGCCAGAAATTGGTGTGTGACGGTAAAAAGGTTGTAATAGATTAGATAAATAGATCGCAAATAAAATAAAGTGCAGCAAAGTATTTTTGTATTTTTGGATTAATAGATCTGAAAATAAAAGCAAGGAAAAAGTAGATCGCAAAGGCAAATATATGAGAAATAAGACCCGGGGGTCGTAGGTTTCACTGGTGGCTTCTCTTGAGAAAAATAGAAAACGGTGGGTAAACAAATTGGGAAATTGATAGAACTTCAAATAATTATGATGATATCCAAGCAATAATCATTACATATGCATCACGTCCAAGATTAGTAGACCGACTCCTGCCTACATCTACTACTATTACTCCACACATCGACCGCTATCCAGCATGCATTTAGTGTATTAAGTTCATGGAAAAACGGAGTAATGCAATAAGAACGATGACATGATGTAGACAAGATCCATTTATCAATATGGCGGTAGATATAGATCTCTTCTTTTTATCGTTAGTAGCAACAATACATACGTGTCGGTTCCCTTTCTGTCACTGGGATCAAGCACCGTAAGATCGAACCCACTACCGGGAACCTCTTCCCATTGCAAGATAAATAGATCGAGTTGGCCAGAAAAAACCCAAATATCAGAGAAGAAATACGAGGCTATGAGAGATCATGCATAAAAGAGATCAAAGAAACTCAAATACTTTCATGGATATAAAAACATAGATCTAACACTACTAGGAAAAGGGCTAAAGATAAAATTGACACTAATGGCGCACTGTACATGTGGTGCGCCATTACTAAATACTAATGGCGCACCATGTGTTGGTGAACCATTAGTGTGCAAATACTAATGGTGCACCACATCCACGGTGCGCCATTAGTAAAAAAAATATTTTTTTTCAAAACTACTAATGGCGCACCGTGGGAGTGGTGCGCCATTACTAGTTGAACTAGTAATGGCGCACCATGCCACGGTGCGCCATTAGTAACTTGGCCACCACTTCCACCGAATGCAGCCCCCGGTGGACCGCCTTTTCAGTTTTTAAAAAAATAAAAAAATGATGGAAATGTCAAAAAAATAAAAGAAAATAAGTTTCCCATGTGATATGTGGTCTAGTTGTTGTGAAAATTTACAAATATGAATTTCGACTTTATTTGCGAAATCTCTCGAGAATTTGTAAAATGGGCATAACTTTTGCGTACGAACTCGGATGAAAAAGTTTTTTATATGAAAAATCATCTACTCGAAAAGTTACATCCAAATTTAACGGGGAACCCCGTTAAACATTTTAAAAATCCTCAAAAACCTAACAGAAAAAGATACGGGGTGAGGGAGTTCTGGATTAGGGGGTGTTCGGATAGCCGAACTATACCTTCAGCCGGACTCCTGGACTATGAAGATACAAGATTGAAGACTCCGTCCCGTGTCCGGAAGGGACTTTCCTTGGCGTGGAAGGCAAGCTTGGTGATACGGATGTTCAGATCTCCTACCATTGTAACCGACTCTATGTAACCCTAACCCTATCCGGTGTCTATATAAACCGGAGGGTTTTAGTCCGTAGGACAACATACACATCAACAATCATACCATAGGCTAGCTTCTAGGGTTTAGCCTCTCTCATCTCATGGTAGATCTACTCTTGTACTACCCATATCATCAATATTAATCAAGCAGGACATGGGGTTTTACCTCCATCGAGAGGGCCCGAACTTGGGTAAAACTTCGTGTCCCTTGCCTCCTGTTACCATCCGGCCTAAACGCACAGTTCGTGAAGGAAATATGCCCTAGAGGCAATAATAAAGTTATTATTTATTTCCTTATATCATGATAAATGTTTATTATTCATGCTAGAATTGTATTAACCGGAAACATAATACATGTGTGAATACATAGACAAACAGAGTGTCACTAGTATGCCTCTACTTGACTAGCTCGTTAATCAAAGATGGTTATGTTTCCTAACCATGGACAAAGAGTTGTTATTTGATTAACGGGATCACATCATTAGGTGAATGATCTGATTGACATGACCCATTCCATTAGCTTAGCACCCGATCGTTTAGTATGTTGCTATTGCTTTCTTCATGACTTATACATGTTCCTATGACTATGAGATTATGCAACTCCCGTTTGCCGGAGGAACACTTTGTGTGCTACCAAACGTCACAACGTAACTGGGTGATTATAAAGGTGCTCTACAGGTGTCTCCAAAGGTACATGTTGGGTTGGCGTATTTCGAGATTAGGATTTGTCACTCCGATTGTCGGAGAGGTATCTCTGGGCCCTCTCGGTAATGCACATCACATAAAGCCTTGCAAGCATTGCAACTAATGAGTTAGTTGTGAGATGATGTATTACGGAACGAGTAAAGAGACTTGCCGGTAACGAGATTGAACTAGGTATTGAGATACCGACGATCGAATCTCGGGCAAGTAACATACCGATGACAAAGGGAACAACGTATGTTGTTATGCGGTCTGACCGATAAAGATCTTCGTAGAATATGTAGGAGCCAATATGAGCATCCAGGTTCCGCTATTGGTTATTGACCGGAGACATGTCTCGGTCATGTCTACATTGTTCTCGAACCGTAGGGTCGGCACGCTTAAGGTTTCGATGACAGTTATATTATGAGTTTATGAGTTTTGATGTACCGAAGGAGTTCGGAGTCCCGGATGAGATCGGGGACATGACGAGGAGTCTCGAAATGGTCGAGACGTAAAGATCGATATATTGGACGACTATATTCGGACACCGGAAAGGTTCTGAGTGATTCGGGTATTTTTCAGAGTACCGGAGAGTTACGGGAATTCGCCGGGGAGTATATGGGCCTTATTGGGCCATACGGGAATAGAGGAGAGAGGCCAAAAGGAAGGAGGCCTGCGCCCCCCCTCTGGTCCGAATTGGACAAGGGGCGCAGCCCCCTTTTCCTTTTTCCTCTCCCCCTCTTTCCCCTTCTCCTACTCCAACAAGGAAGGAAGGAGTCCTACTCCCAGTGGGAGTAGGACTCCCCTTGGCGCGCCCCCTTCTAGGCCGCCCCCCCCCTTGCTCCTTTATATACGGGGGCAGGGGGGCACCTCTAGACACACAAGTTGATCTTCGTGATCGTTCCTTAGCCGTGTGCGGTGCCCCCCTCCACCATATTCCACCTCGGTCATATTGTAGTGGTGCTTAGGCGAAGCCCTGCGACGGTAGAACATCAAAATCGTCACCACGCCGTCGTACTGATGGAACTCCTCCCCGACGCTTTGTTGGATCGGAGCCCGGGGATCGTCATCGAGCTGAACGTGTGCCAAGAACTCGGAGGTGCCGGAGTAACGGTGCTTGGATCGGTCGGATCGTGAAGACGTACGACTACATCAACCGCGTTGTCACAATGCTTCCGCTGTCGGTCTACAAGGGTATGTAGATCACACTCTCCCCTCTCGTTGCTATGCATCACCATGATCCTGCGTGTGCGTAGGAATTTTTTTGAAATTACTACGTTCCCCAACAGTGGCATCCGAGCCTAGGTTTTATGTGTTGATGTTATATGCACGAGTAGAACACAAGTGAGTTGTGGGCGATATAAGTCATACTGCTTACCAGCATGTCATACTTTGGTTCGGCGGTATTGTTGGACGAAGCAGCCCGGACCGACATTACGCGTACGCTTACGCGAGACCGGTTCTCCCGACGTGCTTTGCACAAAGGTGGCTAGCGGGTGACAGTTTCTCCAACTTTAGTTGAACCGAGTGTGGCTACGCCCGGTCCTTGCGAAGGTTAAAACAGCACCAACTTGACAAACTATCGTTGTGGTTTTGATGCGTAGGTAAGATTGGTTCTTGCTTAAGCCCGTAGCAGCCACGTAAAACTTGCAACAACAAAGTAGAGGACGTCTAACTTGTTTTTGCAGGGCATGTTGTGATGTGATATGGTCAAGACATGATGCTAAATTTTATTGTATGAGATGATCATGTTTTGTAACCGAGTTATCGGCAACTGGCAGGAGCCATATGGTTGTCGCTTTATTGTATGCAATGCAATCGCGCTGTAATGCTTTACTTTATCACTAAGCGGTAGCGATAGTCGTGGAAGCATAAGATTGGCGAGACGACAACGATGCTACGATGGAGATCAAGGTGTCGCGCCGATGACGATGGTGATCACGATGGTGCTTCGAAGATGGAGATCACAAGCACAAGATGATGATGGCCATATCATATCACTTATATTGATTGCATGTGATGTTTATCTTTTATGCATCTTATCTTGCTTAGATTGACGGTAGCATTATAAGATGATCTCTCACTAATTATCAAGAAGTGTTCTCCCTGAGTATGCACCGTTGCGAAAGTTCTTCGTGCTGAGACACCACGTGATGATCGGGTGTGATAGGCTCTACGTTCAAATACAACGGGTGCAAAACAGTTGCACACGCGGAATACTCAGGTTATACTTGACGAGCCAAGCATATACAGATATGGCCTCGGAACACGGAGACCGAAAGGTCGAGCGTGAATCATATAGTAGATATGATCAACATAGTGATGTTCACCAATGAAACTACTCCATCTCACGTGATGATCGGACATGGTTTAGTTGATTTGGATCACGTAATCACTTAGAGGATTAGAGGGATGTCTATCTAAGTGGGAGTTCTTAAGTAATATGATTAATTGAACTTAAATTTATCATGAACTTAGTCCTGGTAGTATTTTGCAAATTATGTTGTAGATCAATAGCTCGCGTTGTTGCTTCCCTGTGTTTATTTTGATATGTTCCTAGAGAAAATTGTGTTGAAAGATGTTAGTAGCAATGATGCGGATTGGATCCGTGATCTGAGGTTTATCCTCATTGCTGCACAGAAGAATTATGTCCTTGATGCACCGCTAGGTGACGGACCTATTGCAGGAGCAGATGCAGACGTTATGAACGTTTGGCTAGCTCAATATGATGACTACTTGATAGTTTAGTGCACCATGCTTAATGGCTTAGAATCGGGACTTCAAAGACGTTTTGAACGTCATGGAGCATATGAGATGTTCCAGGAGTTGAAGTTAATATTTCAAGCAAATACCCGAGTTGAGAGATATGAAGTCTCCAACAAGTTCTATAGCTAAAAGATGGAGGAGAATCGCTCAACTAGTGAGCATGTGCCCAGATTGTCTGAGTACTACAATCGCTTGAATCAAGTGGGAGTTAATCTTCCAGATAAGATAGTGATTGACAGAATTCTCTAGTCACCATCACCAAGTTAGTAGAACTTCGTGATGAACTATGATATGCAAGGGATAACGGAAACGATTCCCAAGCTCTTCGTAATGCGGAAATTGACGAAGGTAGAAATCGAGAAAAACATCAAGTGTTGATGGTAGACAAGACCACTAGTTTCAAGAAAAGGGCAGAGGGAAGAAGGGGAACTTCAAGAAGAACAGCAAGCAAGTTGCTGCTCAAGTGAAGAAGCCCAAGTCTGGTCCTAAGCCTGAGACTAAGTGTTTCTACTGCAAAGGGACTGGTCACTGGAAGCGGAACTACCCCAAGTGATTGGCAGATAAGAAGGATGGCAAAGTGAACATAAGTATATTTGATATACATGTTATTGATGTGTACTTTACTAGTGTTTATAGCAACCCCTCAGTATTTGATACTAGTTCAGTTGCTAAGATTAGTAACTCGAAACGGGAGTTGCAGAATAAACAGAGACTAGTTAAGGGTGAAGTGACGATGTGTGTTGGAAGTGGTTCCAAGATTGATATGATCATCATCGCACACTCCCTATACTTTCGGGATTAGTGTTGAACCTGAATAAGTGTTATTTGGTGTTTGCGTTAAGCATGAATATGATTTGATCATGTTTATTGTAATACGGTTATTCATTTAAGTAAGAGAATAAATTGTTGTTCTGTTTACATGAATAAAACCTTATATGGTTACACACCCAATGAAAATAGTTCGTTGGATCTCGATCGTAGTGATACACATAATCATAATATTGAAACCAAAAGATGCAAAGTTAATAATGATAGTGCAACTTATTTGTAGCACTGCCGTTTAGGTCATATTGGTGTAAAGCGCATGAAGAAACTCCATGCTGATGGGATTTTGGAATCACTTGATTATGAATCACTTGATGCTTGCGAACCATGCCTCATGGGCAAGATGACTAAGACTCCGTTCTCCGGAGCGAGCAACTGACTTATTGGAAATAATACATACTGATGTATGCGGTCCGATGAGTGTTAAGGCTCACGGCAAGTATCGTTATTTTCTGAACTTCACAGATGATTTGAGCAGATATGGGTATATCTACTTGATGAAACATAAGTCTGAAACATTTGAAAAGTTCAAAGAATTTCAGAGTGAAGTGGAAAATCATCGTGACAAGAAAATAAAGTTTCTACGATCTGATCGCGGAGACAAATATTTGAGTTACGAGTTTGGTCTTCAATTAAAACAATGTGGAATAGTTTCACAAACTCATGCCACATGGAACACCACAGCATAATGGTGTGTCCGAACGTCATAACCGTACTTTATTGGATATAGTGCAATCTATGATGTCTCTTACCGATCTACCACTATCGTTTTGGGGTTATGCATTAGAGACAGCTGCATTCACGTTAAAAGGGCACCATCTAAATCTGTTGAGACGACACCGTATGAACTGTGGTTTGGCAAGAAACCAAAGTTGTCGTTTCTTAAAGTTTGGGGTTGCAATGCTTATGTGAAAAAGTTTCATCCTGATAAGCTCAAACCCAAATCGGAAAAGTGTGTCTTCATAGGATACCCAAAAAGTTACTGTTGGGTACACCTTCTATCACAGATCCAAAGGCAAGACATTCGTTGCTAAGAATGGATCCTTTCTAGAGAAGGAGGTTCTCTCGAAAGAAGTGAGTGGGAGGAAAGTAGAACTTGATAAGGTAATTGTACCTTCTCCCTTATTGGAAAGTAGTTCATCACAGAAATCTGTTCCTGTGACTACTACACCAATTAGTGAGGAAGCTAATGATGATGATCATGTAACTTCAGATCAAGTTACTACCGAATCTCGTAGGTAAACCAGAGTGAGATCCGCACCAGAGTGGTACGGTAATCCTGTTCTGGAGGTCATGCTACTTGACCATGACGAACCTACGAACTATGAAGAAGCGATGGTGAGCCCAGATTCCGCAAAATGGCTTGAGGCCATGAAATCTGAGATGGGATCCATGTATGAGAACAAAGTATGGACTTTGGTTGACTTGCCCGATGATCGGCAAGCAATTGAGAATAAATGGATCTTCAAGAGGAAGACGGACGCTGATAGTAGTGTTACTATCTACAAAGCTAGAATTGTCGCAAAAGGTTTTCGACAAGTTCAAGGTGTTGACTACGATGAGAGTTTCTCACTCGTATCTATGCTTAAGTCTGTCCGAATCATGTTAGCAATTGCCGCATTTTATGAAATCTGGCAAATGGATAAACAAAACTGCATTCCTTAATAGATTTATTAAAGAAGAGTTGTATATGATACAACCAGAAGGTTTTGTCAATCCTAAAGGTGCTAACAAAATATGCAAGCTCCAGCGATCCATCTATGGACTGGTGCAAGCATCTCGGAGTTGGAATATACGCTTTGATAAGTTGATCAAAGCATATAGTTTTATACAGACTTGCGATGAAGCCTGTATTTACAAGAAAGTGAGTGGGAGCACTACAACATTTCTGATAAGTATATGTGAATGACATATTGTTGATCGGAAATAATGTAGAATTATTCTGCAAAGCATAAAGGAGTGTTTGAAAGGAATTTTCCAAAGAAAGACCTCGGTGAAGCTGCTGACATATTGAACATCAAGATCTATAGAGATAGATCAAGACGCTTGATAAGTTTTTTTTCAATGAGTACATACCTTGACAAGATTTTGAAGTAGTTCAAAATAGAACAGTCAAAGAAAGAGTTCTTGTCTGTGTTACAAGGTGTGAAATTGAGTAAGACTCAAAACCCGACCACGACAGAAGATAGAAAGAGAATGAAAGTCATTCCCTATGCCTCAGCCATAGGTTCTATAAAGTATGCCATGCTATGTACCAGATCTATTGTATACCCTACACTGATTTTGGCAAGGTAGTACAATAGTGATCTAGGAGTAGATCACTGGACAGCGGTCAAAATTATCCTTAGTGGAATAAGGATATGTTTCTCGATTATGGAGGTGACAAAAAGGTTCGTCGTAAAGGGTTACGTCGATGCAAGTTTTGACACTAATCCAGATGACTCTAAGTCTCAATCTGGATACATATTGAAAGTGGGAGCAATTAGCTAGAGTAGCTCTGTGCAGAGCATTGTTGACATAGAAATTTGCAAAATACATACGGATCTGAATGTGGCAGACCCGTTGACTAAACTTCTCTCACAAGCAAAACATGATCACACCTTAGTACTCTTTGGGTGTTAATCGCATAGCGATGTGAACTAGATTACTGAATCTAGTAAACCCTTTGGGTGTTGGTCACATGAAGATGTGAACTAATCACATAAAGATGTGAACTATTAGTGTTAAATCACATGGTGATGTGAACTAGATTATTGACTCTAGTGCAAGTGGGAGACTGAAGGAAATATGCCCTAGAGGCAATAATAAAGTTATTATTTATTTCCTTATATCATGATAAATGTTTATTATTCATGCTAGAATTGTATTAACCGGAAACATAATACATGTGTGAATACATAGACAAACAGAGTGTCACTAGTATGCCTCTACTTGACTAGCTCGTTAATCAAAGATGGTTATGTTTCCTAACCATGGACAAAGAGTTGTTATTTGATTAACGGGATCACATCATTAGGTGAATGATCTGATTGACATGACCCATTCCATTAGCTTAGCACCCGATCGTTTAGTATGTTGCTATTGCTTTCTTCATGACTTATACATGTTCCTATGACTATGAGATTATGCAACTCCCGTTTGCCGGAGGAACACTTTGTGTGCTACCAAACGTCACAACGTAACTGGGTGATTATAAAGGTGCTCTACAGGCGTCTCCAAAGGTACATGTTGGGTTGGAGTATTTCGAGATTAGGATTTGTCACTCCGATTGTCGGAGAGGTATCTCTGGGCCCTGTCGGTAATGCACATCACATAAAGCCTTGCAAGCATTGCAACTAATGAGTTAGTTGTGAGATGATGTATTACGGAATGAGTAAAGAGACTTGCCGGTAACAAGATTGAACTAGGTATTGAGATACCGACGATCGAATCTCGGGCAAGTAACATACCGATGACAAAGGGAACAACGTATGTTGTTATGCGGTCTGACCGATAAAGATCTTCGTAGAATATATAGGAGCCAATATGAGCATCCAGGTTCCGCTATTGTTTATTGACCGGAGACATGTCTCGGTCATGTCTACATTGTTCTCGAACTGTAGGGTCGGCACGCTTAAGGTTTCGATGACAGTTATATTATGAGTTTATGAGTTTTGATGTACCGAAGGAGTTCGGAGTCCCGGATGAGATCGGGGACATGACGAGGAGTCTAGAAATGGTCGAGACGTAAAAATTGATATATTGGACGACTATACACGGACATCGGAAAGGTTCCGAGTGATTCGGGTATTTTTCGGAGTACCGGAGAGTTACGGGAATTCGCCGGGGAGTATATGGGCCTTATTGGGCCATACGGGAATAGAGGAGAGAGGCCAAAAGGAAGGAGGCCTGCGCCCCCCTCTGGTCCGAATTGGACAAGGGGCGCAGCCCCCTTTTCCTTTTTCCTCTCCCCCTCTTTCCCCTTCTCCTACTCCAACAAGGAAGGAAGGAGTCCTACTCCGAGTGGGAGTAGGACTCCCCTTGGCGCGCCCCCTTCTAGGCCGGCCGCCCCTCCCCCTTGCTCCTTTATATACGGGGGCAGGGGGGCACCTCTAGACACACAAGTTGATCTTCGTGATTGTTCCTTAGCCGTGTGCGGTGTTGGGGAACGTAGTAATTTCAAAAAATTTCCTACGCACACGCAAGATCATGGTGATGCATAGCAACGAGAGGGGAGAGTGTGATCTACGTACCCTTGTAGATCGACAACGGAAGCGTTTGGTTGATGTAGTCGTACGTCTTCACGGCCCAACCGATCAAGCACCAAAACTACGGCACCTCCGAGTTTTAGCACACGTTCAGCTCGATGACGATCCCCGGACTCCGATCCAGCAAAGTGTCGGGGAAGAGTTCCGTCAGCAAGACGACGTGGTGACGATCTTGATGTACTACTGCTGCAGGGCTTCGCCTAAGCACCGCTACAATATTATCGAGGACTATGGTGGCTGGGGGCGCCGCACACGTCTAAGAATAAATCACGTGGATCAACTTGTGTGTTTCTGGGGTGCCCCTGCCTCCGTATATAAAGGACTAAAGGGGGGGGGGGGTGCGGCCGGCCTAGGAGAGGCGCGCCAGGAGAGTCCTACTCCCTCTGGGAGTAGGATTCCCGCCCCCAATCCTAGTTGGAATAGGATTCGCGGAGGGGGGAAAAGAGAGAGGGGGCCCGGCCCCCTCTCCTTGTCCTATTCGGACCAAGGGAGGGGAGGGGCGCGCGGCCCATCTAGGGCTGCCCCTTCTCTTTTCCACTAAGGCCCACTAAGGCCCATATAGCTCTCGGGGGGTTCCGATAACCTCCCGGTACTCCGGTAAAATCCCGATTTCACCCGGAACACTTCCGATATCCAAACATAGGCTTCCAATATATCAATATTTATGTCTCGACCATTTCGAGACTCCTCGTCATGTCCGTGATCACATCCGGGACTCCGAACAAAGTTCGGTACATCAAAATGCATAAACTCATAATATAACTGTCATCGTAACATTAAGCGTGCGGACCCTACGGGTTCGAGAACAATGTAGACATGACCGAGACACGTGTCCGGTCAATAACCAATAGCGGAACCTGGATGCTCATATTGGCTCCTACATATTCTACGAAGATCTTTATCGATCAGACCGCATAACAACATACGTTGTTCCCTTTGTCATCGGTATGTTACTTCCCCGAGATTCGATCGTCGGTATTCCAATACCTAGTTCAATCTCGTTACCGGCAAGTCTCTTTACTCGTTCTGTAATACATCATCCCGCAACTAACTCATTAGTTGCAATGCTTGCAAGGCTTAAGTGATGTGCATTACCGAGAGGGCCCAGAGATACCTCTCCGACAATCGGAGTGACAAATCCTAATCTCGAAATACGCCAACCCAACATATACCTTTGGAGACACCTGTAGAGCTCCTTTATAATCACCCAGTCACGTTGTGACGTTTGGTAGCACACAAAGTGTTCCTCTGGTAAACGGGATTTGCATAATCTCATAGTCATAGGAACATGTATAAGTTATGAAGAAAGCAATAACAACATACTAAACGATCGGGTGCTAAGCTAATGGAATGGGTCATGTCAATCAGATCGTTCACTTAATGATGTGATCACGTTAGTCAAATAACAACTCTTTGTTCATGGTTAGGAAACATAACCATCTTTGATTAACGAGCTAGTCAAGTAGAGGCATACTAGTGACACTTTGTTTGTTTATGTATTCACACATGTATTATGTTTCCGGTTAATACAATTCTAGCATGAATAATAAACATTTATCATGATATAAGGAAATAAACAATAACTTTATTATTGCCTCTAGGGCATATTTCCTTCAGTCTCCCACTTGCACTAGAGTCAATAATCTAGATTACATAGTAATGATTCTAACACCCATGGAGCCTTGGTGTTGATCATGTTTTGCTCGTGGAAGAGGCTTAGTCAACGGGTCTGCAACATTCAGATCCGTATGTATCTTGCAAATCTCTATGTCTCCCACCTGGACTAGATCCCGGATGGAATTGAAGCGTCTCTTGATGTGCATGGTTCTCTTGTGAAATCTGGATTCCTTTGCCAAGGCAATTGCACCAGTATTGTCACAAAAGATTTTCATTGGACCCGATGCACTAGGTATGACACCTAGATCGGATATGAACTCCTTCATCCAGACTCCTTCATTTGCTGCTTCCGAAGCAGCTATGTACTCTGCTTCACATGTAGATCCCGCTACAACGCTTTGTTGAGAACTGCACCAACTAACAGCTCCACCGTTTAATGTAAACACGTATCCGGTTTGCGATTTAGAATCGTCCGGATCAGTGTCAAAGCTTGCATCAACGTAACCTTTTACGATGAGCTCTTTGTCACCTCCATATATGAGAAACATATCCTTAGTCCTTTTCAGGTATTTCAGGATGTTCTTGACCGCTGTCCAGTGATCCACTCCTGGATTACTTTGGTACCTCCCTTCTAGACTTATAGCAAGGCACACATCAGGTCTGGTACACAGCATTGCATACATGATAGATCCTATGGCTGAAGCATAGGGAACGTCTTTCATTTTCTCTCTATCTTCTGCAGTGGTCGGGCATTGAGTCTTACTCAGCTTCACACCTTGTAACATAGGCAAGAACCTTTTCTTTGCTTGATCCATTTTGAACTTCTTCAAAACTTTGTCAAGGTATGTGCTTTGTGAAAGTCCAATTAAGCGTCTTGATCTATCTCTATAGATCTTAATGCCTAATATGTAAGCAACTTCACCGAGGTCTTTCATTGAAAAACTCTTATTCAAGTATCCCTTCATGCTATTCAGAAATTCTATATCATTTCCAATTAGTAATATGTCATCTACATATAATATCAGAAATGCTATAGAGCTCCCACTCACTTTCTTGTAAATACAGGCTTCTCCAAAAGTCTATATAAAACCAAATGCTTTAATCACACTATCAAAGCGTTTATTCCAACTCCGAGAGGCTTGCACCAGTCCATAAATCATAAATGGATCGCTGGAGCTTGCACACTTTGTTAGCTCCCTTTGGATCGACAAAACCTTCTGGTTGCATCATATACAACTCTTCTTCCAGAAATCCATTCAGGAATGCAGTTTTGACATCCATCTGCCAAATTTCATAATCATAAAATGCGGCAATTGCTAACATGATTTGGACAGACTTAAGCATCGCTACGGGTGAGAAGGTCTCATTGTAGTCAATCCCTTGAACTTGCCGAAACCCTTTTGTGACAAGTCGAGCTTTGTAGATAGTAATATTACCGTCAGCGTTAGTCTTCTTCTTGAAGATCCATTTATTCTCAATTGCTTGCCGATCATCGGGCAAGTCAACCAAAGTCCATACTTTGTTCTCATACATGGATCCCATCTCAGATTTCATGGCTTCAAGCCACTTTGCGGAATCTGGGATCACCATCGCTTCTTCATAGTTCGTAGGTTCATCATGATCTAGTAGCATGACTTCCAGAATGGGATTACCGTACCACTCTGGCGCAGATCTTATTCTGGTTGATCTACGAGGTTCAGTAGTATCTTGTTCTGAAGTTTCATGATCATCATCATTAGCTTCCTCACTAACTGGTGTAGGTGTCACAGAAACAGTTTTCTATGATGTACTACTTTCCAATAAGGGAGCAGGTACAGTTACCTCGTCAAGTTCTACTTTCCTCCCACTCACTTCTTTCGAGAGAAACTCCTTCTCCAGAAAGTTTCCGAATTTAGCAACAAAAGTCTTGCCTTCGGATCTGTGATAGAAGGTGTATCCAATAGTCTCCTTTGGATATCCTATGAAGACACATTTCTCCGATTTGGGTTCGAGCTTATCAGGTTGAAGCTTTTTCACATAAGCATCGCAGCCCCAAACTTTCAGAAACGACAACTTTGGTTTCTTGCCAAACCACAGTTCATAAGGCGTCGTCTCAACAGATTTTGATGGTGCCCTATTTAACGTGAATGCGGCCGTCTCTAGAGCGTGTCCCCAAAACGATAGCGGTAAATTAGTAAGAGACATCATAGATCGCACCATATCTAGTAAAGTACGATTACGACGTTCGGACACACCATTACGCTGTGGTGTTCCGGGTGGCGTGAGTTGTGAAACTATTCCACAATTTTTCAAATGTACACCAAACTCGTAACTCAAATATTCTCCTCCACGATCAGATCGTAGAAACTTTATTTTCTTGTTACGATGATTTTCAACTTCACTCTGAAATTCTTTGAACTTTTCAAACATTTCAGACTTATGTTTCATTAAGTAGATATACCCATATCTGCTTAAGTCATCTGTGAAGGTGAGAAAATAACGATATCCGCCACGAGCCTCAATATTCATCGGACCACATACATCTGTATGTATGATTTCCAACAAATCTGTTGCTCTCTCCATAGTACCGGAGAACGGTGTTTTGGTCATCTTGCCCATGAGGCACGGTTCACAAGTACCAAGTGATTCATAATCAAGTGGTTCCAAAAGTCCATCAGTATGGAGTTTCTTCATGCGCTTTACACCGATATGACCTAAACGGCAGTGCCACAAATAAGTTGCACTGTCATTATCAACTCTGCATCTTTTGGCTTCAACACTATGAATATGTGTGTCACTACTATCGAGATTAATAAAAATAGACCACTCTTTAAGGGTGCATGACCATAAAATATATTACTCATATAAATAGAACAACCATTATTCTTAGATTTAAATGAATAACCGTCTCGCATCAAACAAGATCCAGATATAATGTTCATGCTTAACGCTGGCACCAAATAACAATTATTTAGGTCTAATATTAATCCCGAAGGTAGATGTAGAGGTAGCGTGCCGACTGCGATCACATCGACTTTGGAACCGTTTCCCACGCGCATCGTCACCTCGTCCTTAGCCAATCTTCGCTTAATCCGTAGTCCCTGTTTCGAGTTGCAAATATTAGCAACAGAACCAGTATCAAATACCCAGGTGCTACTGCGAGCATTAGTAAGGTACACATCAATAACATGTATATCACATATACCTTTGTTCACCTTGCCATCCTTCTTATCCGCCAAATACTTGGGGCAGTTCCGCTTCCAGTGACCAGTCTGCTTGCAGTAGAAGCACTCAGTTTCAGGCTTAGGTCCAAGTTTGGGTTTCTTCTCTTGAGTAGCAACTTGCTTGCCGTTCTTTTTGAAGTTCCCCTTCTTCTTCCCTTTGCCCTTTTTCTTGAAACTAGTGGTCTTGTTGACCATCAACACTTGATGCTCCTTTTTGATTTCTACCTCCGCAGCTTTAGCATTGCGAAGAGCTCGGGAATAGTCTTATTCATCCCTTGCATATTATAGTTCATCACGAAGCTCTTGTAGCTTGGTGGCAGTGATTGGAGAATTCTGTCAATGACGCAATCATCTGGAAGATTAAATCCCAATTGAATCAAGTGATTATTATACCCAGACATTTTGAGTATATGCTCACTGACGGAACTGTTCTCCTCCATCTTGCAGCTACAGAACTTATTGGAGACTTCATATCTCTCAACCCGGGCATTTGCTTGAAATATTAACTTCAACTCCTGGAACATCTCATATGCTCCATGACGTTCAAAACGTCGTTGAAGTCCCGATTCTAAGCCATAAAGCATGGCACACTGAACTATTGAGTAGTCATAACCTTTGCTCTGTCAGACGTTCATAACATCCGGCGTTGCTCCAGCAGCAGGCCTGGCACCTAGCGGTGCTTCCAGGACGTAATTCTTCTGTGCAGCAATGAGGATAATCCTCAAGTTACGGACCCAGTCCGTGTAATTGCTACCATCATCTTTCAACTTTGCTTTCTCAAGGAACGCATTAAAATTCAACGGAACAACAGCATGAGCCATCTATCTACAAACAAGCATAAACAAGCAAGATACTTATCAGGTACTAAGTTTCATGATAAATTTAAGTTCAGTTAATTTACTTAAAGAACTCCCACTTAGATAGACATCCCTCTAATCCTCTAAGTGATTACGTGATCCAAATCAACTAAACCATGTCCGATCATCACGTGAGATGGAGTAGTTTCATTGGTGAACATCATTATGTTGATCATATCTACTATATAATTCACGCTCGACCTTTCGGTCTTCGTGTTCCGAGGCCATATCTGTATATGCTTGGCTCGTCAAGTATAACCTGAGTATTCCGCGTGTGCAACTGTTTTGCACCCGTTGTATTTGAACGTAGAGCCTATCACACCCGATCATCACGTGGTGTCTCAGCACGAAGAACTTTCGCAACGGTGCATACTCAGGGAGAACACTTCTTGATAATTAGTGAGAGATCATCTTATAATGCTACCGTCAATCAAAGCAAGATAAGATGCATAAAAGATAAACATCACATGCAATCAATATAAGTGATATGATATGGCCATCATCATCTTGTGCTTGTGATCTCCATTTCCGAAGCACCATCGTGATCACCATCGTCACCGGTGCGACACCTTGATCTCCATCGTAGCATAGTTGTCATCTCGCCAAGCTTGTGCTTCCACGACTATCGCTACCGTTTAGTGATAAAGTAAAGCATTACAGCGCGATTGCATTGCATACAATAAAGCGACAACCATATGGCTCCTGCCAGTTGCCGATAACTCGGTTACAAAACATGATCATCTCATACAATAAAATTTAGCATCATGTCTTGACCATATCACATCACAACATGCCCTGCAAAAACAAGTTAGATGTCCTCTACTTTGTTGTTGCAAGTTTTACGTGGCTGCTACGGGCTTAAGCAAGAACCAATCTTACCTACGCATCAAAACCACAACGATAGTTTGTCAAGTTGGTGCCGTTTTAACCTTCGGAAGGACGGGCGTAGCCACACTCGATTCAACTAAAGTTGGAGAAACTGTCACCCGCAAGCCATCTATGTGCAAAGCACGTCGGGAGAACCGGTCTCACGTAAGCGTACGCATAATGTCGGTCCGGGCCACTTCGTCCAACAATACTGCCGAACCAAAGTATGACATACTGGTAAGCAATATGACTTATATCGCCCACAACTCACTTGTGTTCTACTCGTGCATATAACATCAACATATAAAACCTAGGCTCGGATGCCACTGTTGGGGAATGTAGTAATTTCAAAATTTTTCCTACGCACACGCAAGATCATGGTGATGCATAGCAACGAGAGGGGAGAGTGTGATCTACATACCCTTGTAGATCAACAACGGAAGCATTTGGTTGATGTAGTCGTACGTCTTCACGCCCCGACCGATCAAGCACCAAAACTACGGCACCTCCGAGTTTTAGCACACGTTCAGCTCGATGACGATCCCCGGACTCCGATCTAGCAAAGTGTCAGGGAAGAGTTCCGTTAGCACGACGGCGTGGTGATGATCTTGATGTACTACTGTTGCAGGGCTTCGCCTAAGCACCACTACAATATTATCGAGGACTATGGTGGCTGGGGGCGCCGCACACGGCTAAGAATAAATCACGTGGATCAACTTGTGTGTTTCTGGGGTGCCCCTGCCTCCGTATATAAAGGACTAAAGGGGGGGGGGTGCGGCCGACCTAGGAGAGGCGCGCCAGGAGAGTCCTACTCCCTCTGGGAGTAGGATTCCCCCCCCCCCAATCCTAGTTGGAATAGGATTCGCGAAGGGGGGAAAAGAGAGAGGGGGGCCGGCCCCCTCTCCTTGTCCTATTCGGACCAAGGGAGGGGAGGGGCGCGCGGCCCATCTAGGGCTGCCCCTTCTCTTTTCCACTAAGGCCCACTAAGGCCCATATAGCTCCCGGGGGGTTCCGGTAACCTCCCGGTACTCCAGTAAAATCCCGATTTCACCCGGAACACTTCCGATATCCAAACATAGGCTTCCAATATATCAATCTTTATGTCTCGACCATTTCGAGACTCCTCATCATGTCCGTGATCACATCCGGGACTCCGAACAAACTTCGGTACATCAAAATGCATAAACTCATAATATAACTGTCATCGTAACCTTAAGCGTGCGGACCCTACGGGTTCGAGAACAATGTAGAAATGACCGAGACACGTCTCCGGTCAATAACCAATAGCGGAACCTGGATGCTCATATTGGCTCCTACGTATTCTACGAAGATCTTTATCGATCAGACCGCATAACAACATACGTTGTTCCCTTTGTCATCGGTATGTTACTTGCCCGAGATTCAATCGTCGGTATTCCAATACCTAGTTCAATCTCGTTACCGGCAAGTCTCTTTACTCGTTCTGTAATACATCATCCCGCAACTAACTCATTATTTGCAATGCTTAAGTGATGTGCATTACCGAGAGGGCCCAGAGATACCTCTCCGACAATCGGAGTGACAAATCCTAATCTCGAAATACGCCAACCCAACATATACCTTTGGAGACACCTGTAGAGCTCCTTTATAATCACCCAGTTACGTTGTGACGTTTGGTAGCACACAAAGTGTTCCTCTGGTAAACGGGAGTTGCATAATCTCATAGTCATAGGAACATGTATAAGTTATGAAGAAAGCAATAACAACATACTAAACGATCGGGTGCTAAGCTAATGGAATGGGTCATGTCAATCAGATCATTCACTTAATGATGCGATCACGTTAGTCAAATAAAAACTCTTTGTTCATGGTTAGGAAACATAACCATCTTTGATTAACGAGCTAGTCAAGTAGAGGCATACTAGTGACACTTTGTTTGTTTATGTATTCACACATGTATTATGTTTCCGGTTAATACAATTCTAGCATGAATAATAAACATTTATCATGATATAAGGAAATAAATAATAACTTTATTATTGCCTCTAGGGCATATTTCCTTCATGCGGTGCCCCCTCCACCATATTCCACCTCGGTCATATTGTAGCGGTGCTTAGGCGAAGCACTGCGACGGTAGAACATCAAAATCGTCACCACGCCGTCGTACTGACGGAACTCCTCCCCGACACTTTGCTGGATCGGAGCCCGGGGATCGTCATCGAGCTGAACGTGTGCCAAGAACTCGGAGGTGCCGGAGTAACGGTGCTTGGATCGGTCGGATCGTGAAGACGTACGACTACATCAACCGCGTTGTCACAACGCTTCCGCTGTCGGTCTACAAGGGTACGTAGATCACACTCTCCCCTCTCGTTGCTATGCATCACCATGATCTTGCGTGTGCGTAGGAAATTTTTTGAAATTACTACGTTCCCAACAGTTCAGGACCCCGTACCCGGGATCCGCCGGTTTTGACACCGACATTGGTGCTTTCATTGAGAGTTCCTCTGTGCCGTCGCCGTCAGGCCCGATGGCTCCTACGATCATCAATGGCAATGCAGTCCAGGGTGAGACCTTCCTCCCCGGACAGATCTTCGTCTTTGGCAGCTTCGCACTGCGGGCCAATTCACTTGGCCATCTAGAGCAGATCGAAAGCTATGCCCGTGGCCGTCAGGTCAGATTCGGAAGTTTAAACTACACGGCTGACATCCGCGGGGACTTGATCTTCGACGGATTTGAACCACTGCCGAGCGCGCCGCACTGTCATGACGAGCATGATCTAACTCTGCCGCCGAATGGTGCCTTGGAGGCCGCACCCGCACCGGCTCCGACCCTTAGTTTGGAGTCAACTGCGCCGATCGAGGATGGGCGGTTGGACGCCACCTCGGGGGCTGTGATCCAAACGGCGATTGAGCCGAACACCAGCCCCGTACTCTGCGAGGCTCGTGACTCCAAGGAGCTGGACTCCTCTCCGGACTCCGAACCCTCCACGCCCCTGCCAGTCGAATCCGATTGGGCGCCGATCATGGAGTTCACTGCCGCGGACATCTTTCAGCACTCGCCTTTCGGCGATATCCTGAAGTCACTGAAGGCTCTCTCTTTATCAAGAGAGCCCTGGCCGGACTACGGTCAGCAAGGTTGGGGTACGGACGATGAAGAAATTCAAAACCCACCGACCACCCACTTTGTAGCCACTGTCGACGACTTAACCGACATCCTCGACTTCGACTCCGAAGACATCGACGGTATGGACGCCGATGAAGGAGATGATGAAGAACCAGCGCCTACTAGGCCCTGGAAAGCCACCTCGTCATATGACATATACATGGTGGACACCCCAAAAGAGGGAGAGGGCGATGGAACAGCGGAGGATGACCCCTCCAAGAAACAGCCCAAGCGCCAGCGTCAGCGGCGCCGCTCAAAATCCCGCCAGCACGGGAGATAATAATACTCCGGAGAGTGCCGAAGAAAAACCCCTCCAGCAAGGTTTAGCACAGGAGGATGGAGAAACCAGCCATCATGAGAGAGCAGCAGACAGAGAGGTTGAGGACGATAATTATATGCCTCCCTCCGAAGACGAGGCAAGCCTCGACGATGACGAATTCGTCGTGCCAGAGGATCCTGTTGAGCAAAAGCGTTTCCAACGCAGGCTTATGGCCACGGCAAGAAGCCTCAAGAAAAAACAGCAACAGCTCAGAGCTGATCAAGATTTGCTAGTTGACAGATGGACTGAAGTCCTTGTGGCCGAAGAGCATAAACTCGAACGCCCCTCCAAGAGTTACCCAAAGCGCAAGTTGCTACCCCGATTAGAGGAGGAAGCACTTGATGCGGCCGAACGGCCACCTCGTGGCCGTGACAGAGAGGCCTCCCGGCCCTCCACTCAAGCCGCACCCCATACCAAGGCACGGGAATATGCGCCGGACTTACAAGACATGTTGGAGGACAAGGCAGGGCAAACACGATCGATCTACAGATCACGTGGGCACCCCACGGCTCGAGATGGTAACCGTCACGCCGGCCACAAATTCGGCAGGGCCGAACACAGTAGACAAAGCTCATTGGAGCTACGTCATGATATCGCCCAGTACAGAGGCGCCGCACATCCACTGTGCTTTACAGACGAAATAATGGATCATCAAATCCCCGAGGGTTTCAAACTCGTAAACATCGAATCATATGATGGCACAACAGACCCTGTGGTATGGATCGAGGATTATCTCCTTCATATCCACATGGCCCGCGACGACGATTTTCACGCCATCAAATACCTCCCACTCAAGCTTAAAGGACCAGCTCGGCATTGGCTCAACAACTTGCCAACATGATCAATCAGTTGTTGGGAGGACATGGAAGCCGCATTCCTCGACAATTTCCAGGGCACTTATGTGCGACCCCCAGACGCCGATGACCTAAGTCACGTAATCCAGCAGCCAGAGGAATCGGCCAGACAATTCTGGACATGGTTCCTAACAAAGAAAAATCAAATAGTCAACTGTCCGGACGCTAAGGCCCTAGCAGCCTTCAAGCACAATATCCGTGACGAGTGGTTGGCCCGCCACCTCGGACAGGAAAAGCCGAAATCTATGGCAGCACTCACGACACTCATGACCCGCTTTTGCGCGAGAGAAGACAGCTGGATCGCTCGTAACAATAATATGACCAAGAGCCCTGGTAGTTTGGACACCAGGGACATTAGTGGCAAGTCGCGTCGCAACAAGCAGAAGCGCCGCATTAACGGCGACAATGCTGAGGATATGGCAGTTAATGCCGGATTCAGAGGCTCTAAATCCGGTCAGTGGAAGAAGCCATTCAAAAGGAATCCTAGGGGCCCGTCCAGCTTGGACCGAATACTCGACCGCTTGTGCCAAATACATGGCACCCCCGAAAAGCCGGCCAATCACACCAACAGGGATTGTTGGGTGTTCAAGCAGGCAGGCAAGCTAAGCGCCGACAATGAAGACAAGGGGCTGCACAGCGATGACGACGAGGAGCCCCGGCCGCCGAACAACAATGGACATAAGGGTTTTCCCCCACAAGTGCGGATGGTGAACATGATATATGCCACCCACATCCCCAAAAGGGAGCGGAAGCGCGCGTTAAGGGACGTATACGCGGTAGAGCCAGTCGCCCCAAAGTTCAACCCATGGTCCTCCTGCCCGATCACCTTTGATCGAAGAGACCATCCCACTAGCATCCGTCATGGCGGATTTTCCGCATTGGTTCTAGACCCAATTATTGACGGATTTCATCTCACTAGAGTCCTCATGGACGGCGGCAGCAGCCTGAACCTGCTTTACCAGGATACATTGCGAAAAATGGGCATCGATCCCTCGAGGATTAAGCCCACCAAAACGACCTTTAAAGGCGTAATACCAGGTGTAGAGGCTAACTGTACAGGCTCAGTCACACTTGAAGTGGTCTTCGGATCCCCGGATAATTTCCGAAGCGAGGAATTGATCTTCGACATAGTCCCGTTTCGCAGTGGCTATGACGCACTGCTCGGGCGAACCACATTCGCTAAGTTCAATGCGGTACCGCATTACGCATACCTTAAGCTCAAGATGCTAGGCCCTCGAGGAGTAATTACGGTCAATGGAAACACCGAATGCTCCCTCCGAACGGAGGAGCACATGGCGGCCCTTACAGCCGAAGTTCAAAGCAGCCTCTCCAAGCAGTTCTCCAGTCCGGCCACTAAACGACCAGACACCGTCAAGCGTGCCCGGAGTAACCTACAACAAGACCGCCTGGCACGATCCGAGCAGGCGTAACAATGCGACCCCAACCCCAACCCTCGCAAAAAGGCGACGCCAGTACTTCGCGTACATAACTACGCTCTAGAGATACCATGGGCACAGGGGGAGGGGCACCATCACGGCACGCCCAATACACGGCTTAAACCGCACCAGGGGCTGCCGATTTTTTAATTTTCTCTTACTTTCAGGACTTCATCCTTCGGAAGGCCTGTTCGGCAGTTCAATTGCCGCACAAACGATGCAAGAACCAGGGAAGCAGACAAGCCATGCCGCATTACGGAAATCCCAGGTGGTCTCTATCATGAGCAATATACCTGCTTCGCATACTATTCCGCAGCTTGCCCCGGTAGCAGACATCTTAAATAGTCCAACTTTTCGTTTATCGCATTACTTGTATCGTTCTTCTTTCATCGCAGCTTTTTTTAAACAAGGCATAACTTTTGTCTATTTTTTGCATTATCTTTTTATAAATAAATGTTCCTTAACGACATGTTGCACCCGTACAACCTGGTACGGCCAAAATATGCCAGGGGCTTTTAGCACCCCTCAATATGGTGTGAGAAGTCCGAACACTTTCACAAGTGCGGCACCCCGAACTTATAGCACTATATGCATCGGCTCCGAATCATGTCTTGGGTCAATAGTTGGGTTTGCCTGGCTCCTATGTTTTGGTTCCTTACGTTCCGCTATATCGGCTAGGGTAGCACTAGGAGAACCACTGCGATTGTGCCCCAGTTGAGCTGGGTCGAGCACCTCAGTGGAGAAAGCTAAAACTGACTGTCATGATGAAGCGAGAGCTGGTCGCTGTTCGAGAGGTTTTTCGAGTCCCTAAAGACTTATGCCGCTTAGGGCGAGGAGCTGGCTCTGTCCGGCCAAGGCGTGGATAGCACCCCGAACTCGGTCTTCCGAATACTAGGGGCTTCGCCGAAATTTAAAATTATAGAATTCTATGGCTAAGTGAGAGTGTTCACGCATTATAGTCCAATTGCCTTGTTCGTTGGGTTGAGCGCCTCCCTCGAAGGACCCAAATATGGGAAAAAGAGCGCCCAGGTTTATCCCCGAACACCCCAGCACTAGCGGCAAGGAGGCAGAAGCCGACGACTCGCCATCTCTCAGTATTGATAAACAGCCGCACAAAAGGTAATATTTTAAATTCAAGCAGCATTGCTTAGCGCATATGAACAAGTTTTCAGCGCACAGGATAACACAAGCGGGTTTTACTCAAAAAATACATCCTTGGTACATTCATCCGCAACAAGGCGGGCACCCTTCAGAACATCCTTATAGTAATTCTCGGGCTTGCGATGCTCCTTCCCCGGCGGTGGCCCGTCCTTCACAAGCTTCTCAGCATCCAGCTTCCCCCAGTGCACCTTAGCACGGGCAAGGGCCCTATGGGCACCTTCAATGCTGACGGAGCGCTTGATGACTTCGAGCTTTGGACAGGCCTCCACAAGCCGCCGCACCAGCACGAAATAGCTCCCAGGCTGAGCCTCTCCGGGCCACAGCCGAACTACGAGGGCCTTCATGGCCTGTTCGGCCGCCTTGTGGAGCTCGACCAGTTGCTTTAGCTGGTCGCTCAGGGGCACGGGGTGTCCGGCCTCAGCATACTAAGACCAGAACACCTTCTCTGTCGAGCTGCCCTCCTCGGCTAGATAGAATGCGGCGGCATCGGATACACTCCGGGGAAGATCTGCAAACGCTCCTGGAGAGCTCCGGATTCGGGTAAGTAATAGGTAACTCACGTTTATGTGTTTGCTTTGCATAAAGAATGCCTTAACCTCCGCTATCTTCTTCACCTCATCCAACTCCTGGAGGGTCTTCTGGGATTCGGCCTTGGTAGATTTGGCATTTTCAATAGCCACCGCAAGCTCGGACGCTTGCATCTTCGAGTCACGCTCCAAACTCCCATGTTTTTCCATGAGAGCCTGGAGCTCTTGCCGCACCTTGCCAACCTCGGCCTCATACTTCTCCCACTCGGTACGCTCCGAGGCCGAATTCTTCTCGGCCTCATCCAGCGCTTGCTTAAGGGTCTCCACCTCAGATGTGGCCCCTACCATAGCCATGTTAATCCTGTCATTTCTTGCAATTGCACCTTTTTATATATATATTTTAACAAGGTATTTCTTACCTTCATTGTCCTCGAGCTGCTTCTTGGCACGCTCGAGCTCTTGCTCGGACCTTTCAAGGTCCTGCTTTAGCGTGTCCACTTCCGCAGTCAGTGCGGCGGACGCAAGCAGGGTAGCCTGCATATGCATATTGACTCATTTTTGTTAGACTCCTGCGAATTCTATTTGATCCTCTATTCGGCTTTTCTTCCCGAACGCCAAACAGAGCATCAGGGGCTACTGTCTATGCGGTACTATTATTTACACTTTCTTTACTTACCTCGAAGCCTGTCAAAAGGCTTGTACAAGCTTCAGTCAGTCCGCTCTTGGCGGACTGAACCTTCTGGATGACTGCACTCATAATAGTGCGGTGCCCCTCATCGATGGAGGCGCCTTGGAGCGCCTCCAACATATTGTCCGGCGCCTCCGGTTGGACGGAGGTCACCGGCACGGCGGGCTTGCTCCTCTTGGAAGGAGGTCCCTCGCCGGACTCTGGAACCTTTGAAGGTTCCGGAGTGGTGTCCAGCCTAGGGCCGGACTTGGAGCCCTGGGGGGTTTCGTCCCCTTTACTACTGGAGTCCGGGAGGTCGCCTTGCGGCGCCTCCAGGACCACCTCCTCCCGGATTGGAACATGTTGGGACAACACTTCGGTGTCGTCCGTAGGGAGGGGGAGGAAGCCGTCTGCAGCGAGTTCACGTCCGACGAGTCCAGTGAGCCGCTCGATGACGCGTCGAGCCGGTCCTTGGGTGGGCTGCATAAACATATTCGACATAAGGGAAAGCTGTACAATAGACGAATACTATGAATCACTCCGGTATCCGGATACTTACGATTTGGCCAGGGGCTTAGCCCTGGGCGCCCACTCCTCTTTGCCGTCGTCGGCGTCGATGGAATAGTCCGGAGAAAGGGTTTTCCCCTTCTTGGACCCTTCGGCCTCCCCAGTTGGGGCGGCCTTCCTTTTCTTCCCTTCCCCCGCTGGAGGGGGAGGGGTCTCTTCTTCCTCCTCCTCGTCTTCATGGGAGGAGTGCGCCTCGGATTCGTCGGATGGTGAATCCGACACCTCCGAGTGTCGGGCACTCTTTCGAGTCCCCGTGGCCTTCTTCTTGGCCTTCTTCTCCGGCACCACATAGGGTGCCGGAACTAGCAGCTTCGCCAGGTGAGCGTCCGCTAGGCCTTCGGGCAAAGGAGCCGGACAGTTGATCTGTCCGGACGTCACCTGCCAATCCTATCAAAGGTAAGGGAGTTTAGATCCCGCATGGAGTCAAACTATGAAAAACTGATACCTGGTAAAAGGAGAAAAACAGCTTACCGCGAGAGCGTGACGCTGCACACTGAATCCGCGATCCTCGGTAGCGGATGCGGGAGCCTCGGCGCCTTTGAAAAGCACCTTCCAGGTATCTTCGTACGTCATGTCGAAGAGCCTGCTCAGAGTTTGGTGCCGCGCCGGGTCGATCTCCCACAGGTTGAAGGCCCATTGTTGACACGGGAGGATCCGGCGGATGAGCATAACCTGGACTACATTGACAAGTTTGAGCTTCTTGTTCACCAGGGTTTGGACGCATGTTTGGAGTCCGATCAGCTCTCCTTTTTTACCCCATGACAGGCCGGTCTCCTTCCAGGAGGTGAGCCGTGTAGGGGGTCCGGACCGAAACTCGGGGGCTGCGACCCATTCGGGGTCACGCGGCTCGGTGATGTAAAACCACCCCGATTGCCACCCCTTCAGGGTCTCCACAAAGGACCCTCGAGCCATAGGACATTGGCCATTTTGCCCACCATGGCGCCTCCGCACTCCGCCTGGTTGCCGCGCACCACCTTCGGTTTGACGTTGAAGGTCTTGAGCCATAGGCCGAAATGGGGGCGGATGCGGAGGAAAACCTCGCACACGACGATAAACACCGAGATGTTGAGGACAAAATTCGGGGCCAGATCGTGGAAATCCAGGGCATAGTAGAACATGAGCCCCCGGACAAATGGATGCAGAGGGAAGCCCAGTCCGCGGAGGAAATGGGGGAGGAATACCACCCTCTCATGGGGCCTAGGGGTGGGGATGAGCTGCCCCTTTTTGGGAAGCCGGTGCGCGATGTCGCTAGCCAGATATCCGGCCTTCCTCAACTTTTTGATGTGTCCCTCCGTGACGGAGGAGACCATCCACTTTCCTCCCGCTCCGGACATGACTGGAGAAGGTTGAGGTGGTAGTGCGGACTTGGGCGCTGGAACTCGAGTGCGCAAGAATGGATAGGCGAAGGAGGAAGAAGCCGTAGGTGAAAAGGTGGATCTTTATCCCCTTATATGGGTGGACGCAACTACATGTCCCCACCAGCCTGGTAAAACTCGCTTATCTCTCAAGCGCCGTAATCAAAGGCGCGATTGGGTTACCCACGCCCGTATTGATGAGAATCCCGGAATAAGGGGACACGATCTCTGCTTTAACAAGACGTGCCAAGGAAACCGCCTCGCATAACGCGCTAAGATGGGACAGTAAAGCGGTTCGAATAAAAGCTTGGCCGTGGTGTGATGTCACACTACGGAGTACGTCTGTAGATTAGATTTGTGTAAATATTATTCTCTCTATGGCAATATGTGGAAACTTATTTTGCAGCCCGGACACTATCTTTGTGTTCAAAATCTTCTATGAAGTACTTGGAGGAGGAACCCGCCTTGCAATGCCGAAGACAATCTGCGCGCCGGACTCGTCGTCATTGAAGCCTGGTTCAGGGGCTATTGAGGGAGTCCTGTATTAGGGGGTGTTCGTGTTGGGTTTCGTAGTAATTTCAAAAAATTTCCTACGCACACGCAAGATCATGGTGATGCATAGCAACGAGAGGGGGAGAGTGTGATCTACGTACCCTTGTAGATCGACAACGGAAGCGTTAACTTGGTTGATGTAGTCGTACGTCTTCACGGCCCGACCGATCAAGCACCGAAACTACGGCACCTCCGAGTTCTAGCACACATTCAGCTCGATGACGATCCCCGGACTCCGATCCAGCAAAGTGTCGGGGAAGAGTTCCGTCAGCACGACGGCGTGGTGACGATCTTGATGTACTACTGCCACAGGGCTTCGCCTAAGCACCGCTACAATATTATCGAGGACTATGGTGGAAGGGGGCACCGCACACGGTTAAGAATATGATCACGTGGATCAACTTGTGTGTCTAGGGGTTCCCCTTGCCTCCGTATATAAAGGATCGAAGGGGGGGTGCGGCCGGCCCTAGTAGGAGGCGCGCAGGAGGAGTCCTACTCCTACCGGGAGTAGGACTCCCCTCCCTTTCCTTGTCCAAGTAGGAGAGGGGGAAGGAGAGAAGGAAAAGGGGGGGCGCCGCCCCTCCCTCCTTATCCAATTCGGACTAGGGGGAGAGGGGGCGCGTGGCCTGCCCTGGCAGCCCCTCCTCTTCTCCACTTTAGGCCCATGAGGCCCATTAACCCCCCGGGGGTTTCCGGTAACCCCCCGGTGCTCCGGTTTTATCCGAAACTTCCCCGGAACACTTCTGGTGTCCGAATATAGCCGTCCAATATATCAATCTTTATGTCTCGACCATTTCGAGACTCCTCGTCATGTCCGTGATCACATCCGGGACTCAGAACTAACTTCGGTACATCAAAACTCATAAACTCATAATATAACTGTCATCGAAACCTTAAGCGTGCGGACCCTACGGGTTCGAGAACAATGTAGACATGACCGAGACACGTCTCCGGTCAATAAACAATAACGGAACCTGGATGCTCATATTGGCTCCTACATATTCTACGAAGATCTTTATCGGTCAGACCGCATAACAACATACGTTGTTCCCTTTGTCATCGGTATGTTACTTGCCCGAGATTCGATCGTCGGTATCTCAATACCTAGTTCAATCTCGTTACCGGCAAGTCTCTTTACTCGTTCCGTAATACATCATCTCACAACTAACTCATTAGTTGCAATGCTTGCAAGGCTTATGTGATGTGTATTACCGAGAGGGCCCAGAGATACCTCTCCGACAATCGGAGTGACAAATCCTAATCTCGAAATACGCCAACCCAACATGTACCTTTGGAGACACCTGTAGAGCACCTTTATAATCACCCATTTACGTTGTGACATTTGGTAGCACACAAAGTGTTCCTCCGGCAAACGGGAGTTGCATAATCTCATAGTCATAGGAACATGTATAAGTCATGAAGAAAGCAATAGCAACATACTAAACAATCGGGTGCTAAGCTAATGGAATGGGTCATGTCAATTAGATCATTCACCTAACGATGTGATCCCGTTAATCAAATAACAACTCTTTGTTTATGGTTAGGAAACATAACCATCTTTGATTAACGAGCTAGTCAAGTAGAGGCATACTGGTGACACTCTGTTTGTCTATGTATTCACACATGTATTATGTTTCCGGTTAATACAATTCTAGCATGAATAATAAACATTTATCATGATATAAGGAAATAAATAATAACTTTATTATTGCCTCTAGGGCATATTTCCTTCAGTCTCCCACTTGCACTAGAGTCAATAATCTAGAATACACAGTAATGATTCTAACACCCATGGAGCCTTGGTGCTGATCATGTTTTGCTCGTGGAAGAGGCTTAGTCAACGGGTCTGCAACATTCAGATCCGTATGTATCTTGCAAATCTCTATGTCTCCCTCCTGGACTAGATCCCGGATGGAATTGAAGCGTCTTTTGATGTGCTTGGTTCTCTTGTGAAATCTGGATTCCTTTGCCAAGGCAATTGCACTAGTATCGTCACAAAATATATTCATTGGACCCGATGCACTAGGTATGACACCTAGATCGGATATGAACTCCTTCATCCAGACTCCTTCATTTGCTGCTTCTGAAGCAGCTATGTACTCCGCTTCACATGTAGATCCCGCTACAACGCTTTGTTTAGAACTGCACCAACTGACAGCTCCACCATTTAATGTAAACACGTATCCGGTTTGCGATTTAGAATCATCCGGATCAGTGTCAAAGCTTGCATCAACGTAACCTTTTACGATGAGCTCTTTGTCACCTCCATATATGAGAAACATATCCTTAGTCCTTTTCAGGTATTTCAGGATGTTCTTGACCGCTATCCAGTGATCCACTCCTGGATCACTTTGGTACCTCCCTGCTAGACTTATAGCAAGGCACACATCAGGTCTGGTACACAGCATTGCATACATGATAGAGCCTATGGCTGAAGCATAGGGAACATCTTTCATTTTCTCTCTATCTTTTGCAGTGGTCGGGCATTGAGTCTTACTCAACTTCACACCTTGTAACACAGGCAAGAACCCTTTCTTTGCTTGATCCATTTTGAACTTCTTCAAACTTTGTCAAGGTATGTGCTTTGTGAAAGTCCAATTAAGCGTCTTGATCTATCTCTATAGATCTTATTGCCTAGTATGTAAGCAGCTTCACCGAGGTCTTTCATTGAAAAACTCTTATTCAAGTATCCCTTTATGCTATCCAGAAATTCTATATCATTTCCAATTAGTAATATGCCATGCACATATAATATCAGAAATGCTACAGAGCTCCCACTCACTTTCTTGTAAATACAGGCTTCTCCAAAAGTCTGTATAAAACCAAATTCTTTGATCACACTATCAAAGCGTTTATTCCAACTTCGAGAGGCTTGCACCAGTCCATAAATGGATCGCTGGAGCTTGCACACTTTGTCAGCTCCCTTTGGATCGACAAAACCTTCTGGTTGCATCATATACAACTCTTCTTCCAGAAATCCATTCAGGAATGCAGTTTTGACATCCATTTGCCAAATTTCATAATCATAAAATGCGGCAATTGCTAACATAATTCGGACAGACTTAAGCATCGCTACGGGTGAGAAGTTCTCATTGTAGTCAATCCCTTGAACTTGCCGAAAACCTTTTGCGACAAGTCGAGCTTTGTAGACAGTAATATTACCGTCAGCGTCAGTCTTCTTCTTGAAGATCCATTTATTCTCAATTGCTTGCCGATCATCGGGCAAGTCAACCAAAGTCCATACTTTGTTCTCATACATGGATCCCATCTCAGATTTCATGGCTTCAAGCCATTTTGCGGAATCTGGGCTCACCATCGCTTCTTCATAGTTCGTAGGTTCATCATGATCTAGTAGCATGACTTCCAGAACAGGATTACCGTACCACTCTGGCACGGATCTCACTCTGGTTGATCTACGAGGTTCAGTAGTATCTTGTTCTAAAGTTTCATGATCATCATCATTAGCTTCCTCTGGTGTAGGTGTCACTGAAATAATTTTCTGTGATGCACTACTTTCCAATAAGGGAGCAGGCACAGTTACATCGTCAAGTTCTACTTTCCTCCCACTCACTTCTTTCGAGAGAAACTCCTTCTCCAGAAAGTTTCCGAATTTAGCAACAAAAGTCTTGCCTTCGGATCTGTGATAGAAGGTGTATCCAATAGTTTCCTTTGGATATCCTATGAAGACACATTTCTCCGATTTGGGTTCGAGCTTATCAGGTTGAATCTTTTTCACATAAGCATCACAGCCCCAAACTTTCAGAAACGACAACTTTGGTTTCTTACCAAACCACAGTTCATAAGGCGTCGTCTCAACGGATTTTGATGGTGCCCTATTTAACGTGAATGCGGCCGTCTCTAGAGCATATCCCCAAAACGATAGCGGTAAATCAGTAAGAGACATTATAGATCGCACCATATCTAGTAAAGTACGATTACGACGTTCGGACACACCATTACGCTGTGGTGTTCCGGGTGGCGTGAGTTGCGAAACTATTCCACAATTTTTCAAATGTACACCAAACTCGTAACTCAAATATTCTCCTCCATGATCAGATCGTAGGAATTTTATTTTCTTGTTACGATGATTTTCTACTTCACTCTGAAATTCTTTGAACTTTTCAAATGTTTCAGACTTGTGTTTCATTAAGTAGATATACCCATATCTGCTTAAGTCATCTGTGAAGGTGAGAAAATAACGATATCCGCCACAAGCCTCAATATTCATCGGACCACATACATCTGTATGTATGATTTCCAACAAATCTGTTGCTCTCTCCATAGTACCGGAGAACGGTGTTTTGGTCATCCTGCCCATGAGGCACGGTTCGCAAGTACCAAGTGATTCATAATCAAGTGGTTCCAAAAGTCCATCAGTATGGAGTTTCTTCATGCGCTTTACACCGATATGACCTAAACGGCAGTGCCACAAATAAGTTGCACTATCATTATCAACTCTGCATCTTTTGGCTTCAACACTATAAATATGTGTGTCACTACTATCGAGATTCAATAAAAATAGACCACTCTTTAAGGGTGCATGACCATAAAAGATATTACTCATATAAATAGAACAACCGTTATTCTCAGATTTAAATGAATAACCGTTTCGCATCAAACAAGATCCAGATATAATGTTCATGCTTAACGCTGGCACCAAATAACAATTATTTAGGTCTAATATTAATCCCGAAGGTAGATGTAGAGGTAGCGTGCCGACTGCGATCACATCGACTTTGGAACCGTTTCCCACGCGCATCGTCACCTCGTCCTTAGCCAATCTTCGCTTAATCAGTAGTCCCTGTTTCGAGTTGCAAATATTAGCAACAGAACCAGTATCAAATACCCAGGTGCTACTGCGAGCATTAGTAAGGTACACATCAATAACATGTATATCACATATACCTTTGTTCACCTTGCCATCCTTCTTATCCGCCAAATACTTGGGGCAGTTCCGCTTCTAGTGACCAGTCTGCTTGTAGTAGAAGCACTCAGTTTTAGGCTTAGGTCCAGGTTTGGGTTTCTTCTCTTGAGTAGCAACTTGCTTGCTGTTCTTGAAGTTCCCCTTCTTCTTCCCTTTGCCCTTTTTCTTGAAACTAGTGGTCTTGTTGACCATCAACACTTGATGCTCCTTTTTGATTTCTACCTCCACAGCTTTCAGCATTGCGAAGAGCTCGGGAATAGTCTTATTCATCCCTTGCATATTATAGTTCATCACGAAGCTCTTGTAGCTTGGTGGCAGTGATTGGAGAATTCTGTCAATGACGCAATCATCTGGAAGATTAACTCCCAATTGAATCAAGTGATTATTATACCCAGACATTTTGAGTATATGCTCACTGACAGAACTGTTCTCCTCCATCTTGCAGCTATAGAACTTATTGGAGACTTCATATCTCTCAATCCGGGCATTTTCTTGAAATATTAACTTCAACTCCTGGAACATCTCATATGCTCCATGACGTTCAAAACGTCGTTGAAGTCCCGATTCTAAGCCGTAAAGCATGGCACACTGAACTATCGAGTAGTCATCAGCTTTGCTCTGCCAGACGTTCATAACATCTGGTGTTGCTCCAGCAGCAGGCCTGGCACCCAGCGGTGCTTCCAGGACGTAATTCTTCTGTGCAGCAATGAGGATAATCCTCAAGTTACGGACCCAATCTGTGTAATTGCGACCATCATCTTTCAACTTTGCTTTCTCAAGGAACGCATTAAAATTCAACGGAACAACAGCACGAGCCATCTATCTACAATCAAGCAAAAACAAGCAAGATACTATCAGGTACTAAGTTTCATGATAAATTTAGGTTCAATTAATTTACTTAAAGAACTCCCACTTAGATAGACATCCCTCTAATCCTCTAAGTGATTACGTGATCCAAATCAACTAAACCATGTCCGATCATGGAGTAGTTTCATTGGTGAACATCACTATGTTGATCATATCTACTATATGATTCACGCTCGACCTTTCGGTCTCCGTGTTTCGAGGCCATATCTGTATATGCTTGGCTCGTCAAGTATAACCTGAGTATTCCACGTGTGCAACTGTTTTGCACCCGTTGTATTTGAACGTAGAGCCTATCACACCCGATCATCACGTGGTGTCTCAGCACGAAGAACTTTCACAACGGTGCATACTCAGGGAGAACACTTCTTGATAATTAGTGAGAGATCATCTTATAATGCTACCGTCAATCAAAGCAAGATAAGATGCATAAAAGATAAACATCACATGCAATCAATATAAGTGATATGATATGGCCATCATCATCTTGTGCTTGTGATCTCCATCTTCGAAGCACCGTCGTGATCACCATCGTCACCGGCGCGACAACTTGATCTCCATCGTAGCATCGTTGTCGTCTCGCCAATCTTATGCTTCCATGACTATCGCTACCGCTTAGTGATAAAGTAAAGCATTACAGCGCGATTGCATTGCATACAATAAAGCGACAACCATATGGCTCCTGCCAGTTGCCGATAACTTGGTTAAAAAACATGATCATCTCATACAATAAAATTTAGCATCATTGCTTGACCATATCACATCACAACATGCCCTGCAAAAACAAGTTAGACGTCCTCTACTTTGTTGTTGCAAGTTTTACGTGGGTGCTATGGGCTTAAGCAAGAACCAATCTTACCTACGCATCAAAACCACAACGTTAGTTTGTCAAGTTGGTGCTGTTTTAACCTTCGCAAGGACCGGGCGTAGCCACACTCGGTTCAACTAAAGTTGGAGAAACTATCACTCGCAAGCCACCTATGTGCAAAGCACGTCGGGAGAACCGGTCTCCCGTAAGCGTACGCAAAATGTTGGTCCGGGCCGCTTCGTCCAACAATACCGCCGAACCAAAGTATGGCATGCTGGTAAGCAGTATGACTTATATCGCCCACAACTCACTTTTGTTCTACTCATGCATATAACATCAACATATATAACCTAGGCTCGGATGCCACTGTTGGGTTTCATAGTAATTTCAAAAAATTTCCTACGCACACGCAAGATCATGGTGATGCATAGCAACGAGAGGGGGAGAGTGTGATCTACGTACCCTTGTAGATCGACAACGGAAGCATTAACTTGGTTGATGTAGTCGTACGTCTTCACGGCCCGACCGATCAAGCACCGAAACTACGGCACCTCCGAGTTCTAGCACACGTTCAGCTCGATGATGATCCCTTGACTCCGATCCAGCAAAGTGTCGGGGAAGAGTTCCGTCAGCACGACGGCGTGGTGACGATCTTGATGTACTACTGCCACAGGGCTTCGCCTAAGCACCGCTACAATATTATCGAGGACTATGGTGGAAGGGGGCACCGCACACGGCTAAGAATATGATTACGTGGATCAACTTGTGTGTCTAGGGGTGCCCCTTGCCTCTGTATATAAAGGATCCAAGGGGGGGTGCGGCCGGCCCTAGTAGGAGGCACGCAGGAGGAGTCCTACTCCTACCAGGAGTAGGACTCCCCTCCCTTTCCTTGTCCAAGTAGGAGAGGGGGAAGGAGAGAAGGAAAAGGGGGGGCGCCGCCCCTCCCTCCTTGTCCAATTCGGACTAGGGGGAGAGGGGGCGCGCGGCCAGCCCTGGCAGCCCCTCCTCTTCTCCACTTTAGGCCCATGAGGCCCATTAACCCCCCGGGGGTTTCCGGTAACCCCCCGGTGCTCCGGTTTTATCCGAAACTTCCCCGGAACACTTCCGATGTCCGAATATAGCCGTCCAATATATCAATCTTTATGTCTCGACCATTTCGAGACTCCTCGTCATGTCCGTGATCACATCCGGGACTACGAACTAACTTCGGTACATCAAAACTCATAAACTCATAATATAACTGTCATCGAAACCTTATGCGTGCGGACCCTACGGGTTCGAGAACAATGTAGACATGACCGAGACACGTCTCCGGTCAATAACCAATAGCGGAACCTGGATGCTCATATTGGCTCCTACATATTCTACGAAAATCTTTTATCGGTCAGACCGCATAACAACATACGTTGTTCCCTTTGTCATCGATATGTTACTTGCCCGAGATTCGATCATCGGTATCCCATACCTAGTTCAATCTCGTTACCGGCAAGTCTCTTTACTCGTTCCGTAATACATCATCTCACAACTAACTCATTAGTTGCAATGCTTGCAAGGCTTATGTGATGTGTATTACCGAGAGGGCCCAGAGATACCTCTCCGACAATCGGAGTGACAAATCCTAATCTCGAAATACGCCAACCCAACATGTACCTTTGGAGACACCTGTAGAGCACCTTTATAATCACCCATTTACGTTGTGACGTTTGGTAGCACACAAAGTGTTCCTCCGGCAAACGGGAGTTGCATAATCTCATAGTCATAGGAACATGTATAAGTCATGAAGAAAGCAATAGCAACATACTAAATGATCGGGTGCTAAGATAATGGAATGGGTCATGTCAATCAGATCATTCACCTAATGATGTGATCCCGTTAATCAAATAATAACTCTTTGTTTATGGTTAGGAAACATAACCATCTTTGATTAACGAGCTAGTCAAGTAGAGGCATACTAGTGACACTATGTTTGTCTATGTATTCACACATGTATTATGTTTCCGGTTAATACAATTCTAGCATGAATAATAAACATTTATCATGACATAAGGAAATAAATAATAACGTTATTATTGCCTCTAGGGCATATTTCCTTCAGTTCGGATAGCCGAACTATACCTTCAGCCGGACTCCTGGACTATGAAGACACAAGATTGTAGACTCCGTCCCGTGTCCGGAAGGGACTTTCCTTGGCGTGGAAGGCAAGCTTGGCGATACGGATGTTCAGATCTCCTACCATTGTAACCGACTCTATGTAACCCTAACCCTATCCGGTGTCTATATAAACCGGAGGGTTTTAGTCCGTAGGACAACATACACATCAACAATCATACCATAGGCTAGCTTCTAGGGTGTAGCCTCTCTGATCTCGTGGTAGATCTACTCTTGTACTATCCATATCATCAATATTAATCAAGCAGGACGTAGGGTTTTACCTCCATCGAGAGGGCCCAAACCTGGGTAAAACTTCGTGTCCCTTGCCTCCTGTTACCATCCGGCCTAGACGCATAGTTCGGGACCCCCTACCCGAGATCCGCCGATTTTCACACTGACACGGGGCTTTTAAGATCTAGAGAGGCAAAAAAATTCAAACTTACTAGTGGCGCACCTGCCCATGGTGCGCCATTACTCTCTTCCCGCCTTCTAAATTCAAAATAAGTAAAAAAAATAAAAAAAGTTACTAATGGCACACCTGCCCATGGTGCGCCATTAGTATCTTCCCGCCTTCAAAATTCAAAATAAATAAAAAAATAAAAAAAAGTTAGTAATGGCGCACCTGCCCGCGGTGCGCCATTACTATGCCGTATATATGGCTGGGCGTGGTCCTCTCCTCCTTACCTCTTCATTCTTCTCCTCCACTCCACCTCTCCTCCACTCCATCTCCTCCTCTCCTCCACTCCATCTTCCCTTCTCTCCTCCACTATACTACCCTCCTCCTCTCCGGCGACCTCCTCCTCCTCCTCTCTGGCGACCTCCTCCTCCTCTCTGGCGACCTCCTCCTCCCTCCTCTCGTCCCCTCCCCTCCCCTCACGGTTTCTCCTCCCTCCTCTCCGGTGAGCTCCTCCTCCCTCCTCTCCTCCCATCCCCTCATGGTTTCTCCTTCCTCCTCTCCGATGCTCCGGTGAACTCCTCTCCGGCGACCTCCTCCTCCTCTCCGGCGATGTAGGCGAGCGCCTCTCTGGTGACCTCCTCCTCCTCTCCGGAGAACTCCTCTCCAGCAAAAGAACACGGCAAAAGAACGTACAAGATCCAAAAACAGGAACAAAATTTGAAATAATATCGTGCCAAAAATGAGCAAAAAAACGAGCAAAGAATGTGCAAAAAAAATCACGATCCAGATCCAAATTCAAAATTCAAAAATAGCAATGGCGCACGGTGGTGGTTAGACGGTGCGCCACTACTATTTTCCCGCCTTCAAAATTCAAAAATACTAATGGCGCACCAGTGGCCTATACTAATGGCGCACCAGTGGCCTATACTAATGGCGCACCAGTGGCCTATACTAATGGCGCACCGTGGCCTATACTAATGGCGCACCAGTGGTGCGCCATTAGTATACCAGATACTAATGGCGCACCAGTGGTGCGCCATCAGTAAAAAATACTAGTGGCGTGATACTAATGGCGCACCAGTGATGCGCCATTAGTAGGGAAAACTGGTGCGCCATTAGTAGCCCTTTTCCTAGTAGTGCTCGCACAAATGCGTGAAGATGGCTGCTACCTCTTGAGCATGCGTTGGTTTTCCTTTGAAGAGGAAAGGGTGATGCAGCAAAGCAACGTAAATATTTCCCTCAGTTTTTGAGAACCAAGGTATCAATCCAGTAGGAGACCACGCGCAAGTCACCTCGTACCTACACAAACAAATAAGAACCTCACAACCAACGCGATAAAGGGGTTGTCAATCCCTTCATGGTCACTTGCAAGAGTGTGATATGATAGAGATAATAATAATAATAAGATAAATATTTTTGGTATTTTTATGATATAGATTGAAAGTAAACTTTGCAAAATAAAATAGATTGGAAACTTGTATGACGGAAAATAGACCCGGGGGCCATAGGTTTCACTAGTGGCTTCTCTCAAGATAACATAAGTATTACGATGGGTGAACAAATTACCGTCGAGCAATTGATAGAATGGAGCATAGTTATGAGAATATCTAGGTATGATCATGTATATAGGCATCACGTCTGTGACAAGTAGACCGACTCCTGCCTGCATCTACTACTATTACTCCACACATCGACCGCTATCTAGCATGCATCTAGAGTATTAAGTTCATAAGAACGGAGTAACGCTTTAAGCAAGATGACATGATGTAGATGGATAAACTCATTCAATATGATATAAACCCCATCTTGTTATCCTCGATGGCAACAATACAATATGTGCCTTGCTGCCCCTACTATCACTGGGAAAGGATACCGCAAGATTGAACCCAAAGCTAGCACTTCTCCCATTGCAAGAAAGATCAATCTAGTAGGCCAAACCAAACTGAAAATTCAAAGAGACTTGCAAAGATAACCAATCATACATAAAAGAATTCAGAGAAGATTAAAATATTGTTCATAGATAATCTTTATCATAAACCCACAATTCATCGAATCTCGACAAAGACACCGCAAAAGAAGATTACATCGAATAGATCTCCAAGAGAATCAAGGAGAACTTTGTATTGAGATCCAAAGAGAGAGAATAAGCCATCTAGCTAATAACTATGGACCCGAAGGTCTGAGGTAAACTACTCAGACATCATCGGAGGAGCCATGGAGTTGATGTAGAGGCCCTCTGTGAATAATGCTCCCTCCGGCGGAGCTCCAGAAAAGGCCCCAAGATGGGATCTCTTGGTTACAGAAGGTTGCTGCGGTGGAATTAGGTTTTCGTGGTGCTCCTCGATGTTTTCAGGGTACGTAGGTATATATAGGAGAAAGAAGTAGGTCGGTGGACCCACGAGGGGCCCACAAGGGTGGAGGGTGCGCCCAGGGGGGTAGGCGCGCCCCCTACCTTGTGGCCTCCTCGTTGGTTGCTTGACGTCCACTCCAAGTCCTCTGGATCACGTTTGTTACAAAAATCACGCTCCCGAAGGTTTCATTCCATTTGGACTCCGTTTGATATTCTTTTTCTGCGAAACACTGAAATAAGCAAAAAAATAGCAATTTGGGTTGGGCCTCCGGTTAATAGGTTAGTCCCAAAAATAATATAAAAGTTTATAAATAAGCCAGTTAAACATCCAGAACAGAATATATAATAGCATGGAGCAATTAAAATTATAGATACGTTGGAGACGTATCAAGCATCCCCAAGCTTAATTCCTGCTCGTCCTCGAGTAGGTAAATGATAAAAACATAATTTTTGATGTGGAATGCTTCCTAACATATTTCTCAATGTAATTTTTCTTTATTGTGGCATGAATGTTCAGATCCGAAAGATTCAAAATAAAATTTTAATATTGACATAAAAATAATAATACTTCAAGCATACTAACTAAGCAATCATGTCTTCTCAAAATAACATGGCCAAAGAAAGTTAATCCCTACAAAATCATATAGTTTGGTCATGCTCCATTTTCGTCACACAAGAATGCTCTCATCATGCACAAACCCGATGACAAGCCAAGCAATTGTTTCATACTTTAGTAATCTCAAACTTTTTTCAACTTTCACGCAATACATGAGCGTGAGCCATGGATATAGCACTATGGGTGGAATAGAATATAATGAAGGGGGTTATGTGGAGAAGACAAAAAGGAGAAAGTCTCACATTGACGTGGCTAATCAATGGGCTAGGGAGATGCCCATCAATTGATGGCAATGCAAGGAGTAGGGATTGCCATGCAACGGATGCACTAGAGCTTTAAATGTATTAAAGCTCAACAAAAGAAACTAAGTGGGTGTGCATCCAACTTGCTTGCTCACGAAGACCTAGGGCACTTGAGGAGGCCCATTGTTGGAATATACAAGCCAAGTTATATAATGAAAAATTCCCATTAGTATATGAAAATGACAAAACAAGAGACTCTTTATCATAAAGATCATGGTGCCACTTTGAAGCACAAGTGTGGAAAAAAAGGATAGTAGCATCGCCCCCCTTTTTTGGGCCTTCTTTTTTTGTCCTTTCTCTTTTTTTGGGACAATGCTCTATTAATGATGACCATCACACTTCTATTTATTTACAACTCAATGATTACAATTCAAAACTAGAACAAGATATGACTCTATATGAATGCCTCCGGCGGTGTACCGGGATGTGCAATGACTCATGAGTGACATGTATGGAAGAATTATGAACGGTGGCTTTGCCACAAATACGATGTCAACTACATGATCATCCAAGGCAATATGACAATGATGATGTGTGTCATAATAAAAGGAATGGTGGAAACTTGCATGGCAATATATCTCGGAATGGCTATGGAAATGCCACAATAGGTAGGTATGGTGGCTGTTTTGAGTAAGATATAAGGAGGTTTATGTGTGATAGAGCGTATCGTATCACAGGGTTTGGATGGACCGGCGAAGTTTGCACCAACTCTCAAGGTGAGAAAGGGCAATGCACGGTACCGAAGAGGCTAGCAATGATGGAAGGGTGAGAGTGCGTATAATCCATGGAATCAACATTAGTCATAAAGAACTTACATACTTATTGCAAAAATCTACAAGTCATCAAAAACCAAGTATTACGCGCATGCTCCAAGGGGGATAGATTGGTAGGAAAAGACCATCACTCGTCCCCGACCACCACTCATAAGGAAGACAATCAAATAACACCTCATGTTTCAAAATTTTTACACAATGTTTACCATACGTGCATGCTATGGGACTTGCAAACTTCAACACAAGTATTTCTCAAATTCACAACTACTCAACTAGCATAACTTTAATATCACTATCTTCATATCTCAAAACAATCATCGAGTATCAAACTTCTCTTAGCATTCAATGCACTTATCTAAAAGTTTTTTATAATATCAAAAGCAAATTACCATGTTGTTCTAAAGGACTCTCGAAATAATATAAGTGAAGCATGAGAGATCAATTATTTCAATAAAATGAAACCACCACCATGCTCTAAAAGATATAAGTGAAGTACTAGAGCAAAAAACTATATACCTCAAAAGATATAAGTGAAGAACATAGAGTATTCTAATAAATTCTTATTCATGTGTGTCTCTCTCAAAAGGTGTGTACATCAAAGATGATTGTGGTAAACTAAAAAGGAAAGACTCAAGTCATACAAGACGCTCCAGGGAAAACACATATCATGTGGTGAATAAAAATAGAAAAAAGTCCATTTTACTCCCCTGTATAAAATGGGTGGTTCACATAATCCCCTGAACTTTTTTTTGGTTCACTTAACCCCTGATTTATCCTAACCCGTTCAGAACTTTTCATTGGCGGGTTTGCTTGGTGATTTTAGTGACATGGATGAGGTCAAAGTGGTTTGTTGACCAGTGGGGCCCTCCTCTGCCCTCCATCCCACATCTTCAGCTACTTGAGAGCACCCGAGCTTTGGTCGGCGGCCACCGTCGTCATGCACGTGGCCGGAGGAAGAACAAAGCCACGCAAAGATGTCCGCAACATCTGCCTCGTGGCCCTCTTCAACTATGCCATATTCATTGTGTCAAGCCACCCCCAATCGACCTTGGCATCCTTGTCTACCTCGTCGCTGCTGCTAGCCACCACACCTAAATTCGCCATCACCGGCGTGCCCCCGAGGTCCACGACCCCTTCCTTGACCTGGGATCACCTTGCGCAACTTCTGGACAATGGCGAGGCCCGCGAGGCTGCACTCTGCCTCCCGCCTTGAGCATCCATGGCATCGCTGTAGAGCACCCTCGGTCTCCCTTCCTGCGCCAGCACCCCCTAGGTGATCCCCTGCTCCTACAGAGCCTCTCTGTTCCATCTCTCTTCTCTGTAGCTTACTTGGGTCGTGCGCTGCCCATAGCCGTAGTGGGGGGCGGAGCTTGGCCATGTGGGGAAACGTCCTCAAGGACGCACGGCTCCAAATGGACGGGCCGGTCAACTTAAGAGGAGCAACATGGTGCTCAGAAAGCAGAGAAGGAGTAGCGGGGGCCGCCGTAGGAAGAGATCGAGGCTATGAAGGTCGATGCCGGAAGCGGGGAAGAAGACATAGGCAACGGAGATTCACACTGACTCGGAGAAAGCCGTTTGGCAGGAACATATAGTGGAGGAAGGGGAAGCTCTAGGACATCGCTTCAAGGCGAGGGGGAGGTGTTGGCTGCGCGGGGGATGAACTACAGCGTCGGTGGCGTAAACTGAGTGTCGTCTGTGCTCTCGGCGTACAGGAGGAGAGAGGGGTTGTGGCAAGAGGGCCCCACTCGTCAAATACCAGCTTAACCGTGTCCAAGTCAGCAAATGAGCTCAGAAACCAGCTAGAGATGATTTTTGAATGGTTTAAGATAGATCAGGGGGTTAAGTGAACCGAAAAGAAGTTCATGGGATTATGTGAACCACTCATTTTATTCAAGGGAGTAAAATAGACTTTTTTTTCATAAAAATATAGCTCCAAGTAAAGTTACCGATAGACAAAGACAAAAGAGGGGATGCCTTCCGGGGAATCCCCAAGCTTAGGCTTTTTGGTGTCCTTGGATTTTACATTGGGGTGCCTTAGGCATCCCCAAGCTTAGGCTCTTGCCACTCCTTGTTCCATAATCCATCAAATCTTTACCCAAAACTTGAAAAACTTCACAACACAAAACTTAACAGAAAATCTCGTGAGCTCCGTTAGCGAAAGAAAACAAAACACCAATTCAAGGTACTGTAATTAACTCATTATTTATTTATATTGGTATTAAACCTACTTTATTCCAACTTCTCTATGGTTTATAAACTCCATTACTAGCCATAGATTCATCAAAATAAGCAAACAACACACGAAAAACAGAATCTGTCAAAAACAGAACAATCTGTAGTAATCTGTAACTAACGCAAACTTCTGGAACACCAAAAATTCTAAAATAAATTTCTGGACGTGAGGAATTTATCTATTAATCAGCTTAAAAAAGAATTAACTAAATATCACTCTCCAATAAACAATGGCAGCAATTCTCGTGAGCGCTAAAGTTTCTGTTTTTTACAGCAAGATCGCAAAGACTTTCCCCAAGTCTTCCCAACGGTTCTACTTGGCACAAACACTAATTAAACACAAAAAGCACAACCAAAACATAGGCTAGATAAATTATTTATTGAATAACAGAAAGGAAAAATATTGGGTTGTCTCCCAACAAGCGCTTTTCTTTAAAGCCTTATAGCTAGGCATAAGATTTCAATGATGCTCACATGAAAGACAAGAATTGAAGCACAAAGAGAGCATCATAAAACACGTGACAAACACATCTAAGTCTAACATACTTTCTATGCATAGGCATCTTATAGGCAAACAAATTATCAAGGCAAGCAAAAGCTAGCATATTCAAGGAAGCGGAAAGAAACAATAGCAATCTCAACATAACGAGAGGTAATTTAGTAACGTGAAAATTTCTACAATCACACTTTCCTCTCTCATAATAATTACATGTGGGATAATAAGAAAATTAAACAAAATAGCTATCACATAGAATATTTTAAACACAATCCACATGCATGCAAAGTTGACACTCTTCCAAAATAGTGGGATTAACATTAACTAAAGTCATGACCTCTCCAAACCAACTTTTATCAAAAACTTCATAAGATTGAACATTCTCCAAATATGTGGGATATAAAGTTGACACTCTTCGAAACCCACTTTCAATATTATTGCAAACATTATAATTAATCTCATATTCATCATGGGCCTTAAATAAATTTTCAAGATCACAGGAAGAATCACCCCAATCATGATCATTGCAACATAGTAGGCATAGCAAAACTAGCATCCCCAAGCTTAGGGTTTTGCATATTATAAGCACAATTGACATTAATAGAATTTATACTATCATCATTGCAATCATGCTTTCTATTCAAAGATCCATCGTGAATCACTCCATCAAGTACTTCATCACAATTTTCAGATTCACGAGTTTCAAGCAAAACTTCATAAAGATAATCTAGTGCGCAAAACTCACTAGCAATTGGTTCATCATAATTGGATCTCTTAAAAAGATTAGCAAGTGGATGAGGATCCATAGATCTTAGTTCACTGTTTAGCAATAAATAAACAACTATTCCAACCATACGAGCAAACGAGCCAAGTAAGACATCAAAGCAAATGGAAAGACGAACAGAAGAAGGGCGAATAAAACGGCAAGGGTGAAGTGGGGGAGAGGAAAACGAGAGGAAAATGGCAAATAATGTAATGCAAAGGATAAGAGTTGTGATGGGTACTTGGTATGTCTTGACTTGGCGTAGATCTCCCTGGCAACGACACCAGAAATCCTTCTTGCTACCTCTTCAGCATGCATTGGTTTTACCTTGAAGAGGAAAGGGTGATGCAGCAAAGTAGCGTAAGTATTTACCTAAGTTTTTGAGAACCAAGGTATCAATCCAGTAGGAGACCACGCGCAAGTCACCTCATACCTACACAAACAAATAAGAACCTCACAACTAGCGCGATAAAGGGGTTGTCAATCCCTTCACGACCACTTGCTAGAGTGAGATCTGATAGAGATAATAATAATAAGATAAATATCTTTGGTATTTTTATGATATAGATTGAAAGTAAACATTGCAAAATAAAATAGATTGGAAACTTGTATGATTGAAAAAAGACTCGGGGGCCATAGGTTTCACTAGTGGCTTCTCTCAAGATAACATAAGTATTACGGTGGGTGAACAAATTACTGTCGAGCAATTGATAGAATTGAGCATAGTTATGAGAATATCTAGGTATGATCATGTATATAGGCATGACGTCCGTGACAAGTAGAGTGACTCCTGCCTGCATCTACTACTATTACTCCACACATCGACCGCTATCCAGCATGCATCTGGAGTATTAAGTTCATAAGAACGGAGTAACGCTTTAAGCAAGATGACATGATGTAGAGGGATAGACTCATGCAATATGATATAAACCCCATTTGTTTATCCTCGATAGCAACAATACAATACTTGTCGTTTCCCCTACTGTCACTGGGATCGAGCACCGCAAGATTGAACCCAAAGCTAAGCACTTCTCCCATTGCAAGAAAGATCAATCTAGTAGGCCAAACCAAACTGATAATTCGAAGACACTTGCAAAGATAACCAATCATACATAATAGAATTCAGAGAAGATTCAAACATTGTTCATAGATAATCTTGATCGTAAACCCACAATTCATCGGATCTCGACAACCACACCGCAAAACAAGATTACATCGAATAGATATCCAAGAGAATCGAGGAGAACTTTGTATTGAGATCCAAAGAGAGAGAAGAAGCCATCTAGCTAATAACAATGGACCCGAAGGTCTGAGGTAAACTACTCACACATCATCGGAGGGGCCATGGAGTTGATGTAGAGGCCCTCCGTGATCAATGCCCCCTCCGGCGGAGCTCCGGAAAAGGCCCCAAGATGGGATCTCTTGTGTAAAGAAGGTTGTGGCGGTGGAATTAGGTTTTCGTGGTGCTCCTCCATGTTTTCAGGGTACGTAGGTATATATAGGAGGAAGAAGTAGGTCATGGAGCCATGAGGGGCCCACGAGGGTGGAGGGCGCGCCCCCTGCCTCGTGGCCTCCTTGTTGGTTACTTGACGTCCACTCCAAGTCCTCTGGATCAGGTTTGTTCCAAAAATCACGCTCCTGAAGGTTTCATTCCGTTTGGACTCCGTTTGATATTCTTTTTCTGTGAAACACTGAAATAGGCAAAAAAAACAGCAATTTGGGATGGGCCTCTGGTTAATAGGTTAGTCCCAAAAATAATATAAAAGTGTATAAATAAGACCATTAAACATCCAAAACAGAATATATAATAGCATGGAGCAATCAAAAATTATAGATACGTTGGAGACGTATCAATGGCCATGGTCGCCATTGCATTCGGCGTGAAGTCAAGGAGGTGAAATCCATAGATGTTCATGATTGCCTCACAGAACTCAGAAAAAGGAGGACAAAGACCACAGATGAAATAAGCGGCGAAGAACCAATAAGAATTGGGGGGATTCACCTCACCCGCTTCGAAGACCACAGGCGCTCCATGCCCTTTCTCAACAGGCCACCCCCATAGGCATGCATACTTTGCATGAAGGATGGGGCCGCTCAAGGTGGACGGAATGAAAATGACGTCCGCGCTCCGCTTCTTGTTCACCTCCACTGATCTTTTGCTCCCCTCGGCGATGGGATCCTTCGCCGCGGTCGTCGAGTTCTTCTTATCCGCGGGCTTCTTCCCCTTCGCTGCAACAATGCAAGAAGAATTCGTTGGGGGAGATGGCAGCGGAAGTAGAAACGAGATGGGGAACTGTCGCCTGGCTTGTGGAGGAAGAAGGTGGGGGACCGGGGCGAGAGACAGATGAATCATGTCGCTCCAGTTTTCCCCGCTCTTAAGAGGGGGGGGGGAATGTGGGACAAAGGCGCGACACTTCAGCAAGTTACCATTTTACCATAACTGCGACCGCCCCAGGACCCCACGACGCGCAGTAATTGCACAAGGTGAACGTTCAATTGACTAATCATCGTGGCAAACCGTCACAGCCCTCTCTCGCCACGTGTTCGCGCACTGTTTGGGGCCTAACCCAACGTGCCACGCGACACGTATGGATCAGGCCCGGGGGCTTATTTCGGGGAAAATATATAGGGGGGGGGACATTTTCCCCTGACTCATGCACGGACGAGCCAAGGACAAAACAGAGATTGAAGAGCCAAGAGATTTGAAGAACCAACATGCAGCTCATGTGGATCAAGATTGAGCCTAAGGGGCAAGATATCGGCAAGAGAAGGGCCTCCCTTTCCGGGTAAGCGAGCCCAGCAAGGGGCGAGGCCATCACCAGAAGCAAGCAACCGAGGCTCCCCAGCAGGGCCTCTTGGGGCTTGCGGGGCAGAACCGCCCCACCAACCACCGAAGCATGACTCACATTGTCAATCAGTGCAGTGTCAAGACGCAAGATGATTAAGTGGCAGCCATTCACCACATGGCAGCCATTTCCAGTAGAGAGGCCTACATATGACACCCGTCCTGTGACATGTCACAAGAGCAGGAGCGGAGCTGGCAAGATAGCTCGGCAGGCCTTGCTGAGCGCCAAGTGATGTGACACTAAGCGACGCATTTAATGCACCCTGTCAGCCTGCACAATTAGGTATGATAGCACTGTTTGCTATCATATCAGTGGATAATGAGCACTTTGCCACTGTGGTGATCCCTTAATCTATAAAAGGAGGCCCATGGCGCTCGTAGGAGGGGTTAGAAGGTTAGAGAGTTGACAACCCCAAGCCACCACATACTCATAGTCGCCTCAGGAAAACCTTGCCGGGCAAGTGTACTACACACCACCACATCCATTCTTCCATCAATCCACTAAAGCAGGAGTAGGGTCTTACGCCTCGCGGTGGCCCGAACCCGGGTAACTCTGGCGTAGCTTTTTCAGGTCCAGAATTCCAGCTGCCATCATTCTCCCTCTTTACAAAGCATTACTATGCATAAAAATATTATAAATAACAGTAGAAAAGCATGATGCAAAATGGATGCATCAACTCCCCCAAGCTTAGACATCGCTTGTCCTCAATTGAAAAATCAAAATCGAAAACATGTCCACATTCTTAGAGAGAGAGGTGCCAACAAAAACAAAATACGGACATAGAAGCATCATGCTTATTATTATAACAACAACAAACTTTATCATACAACTTTATCACATAAATTTATCATATAACTTCTCATGAACAAGTAACAATTAATCACAACATCGAAGTAAAAAAGGATCAACTTGATTTAAAACCAACAAATTGTGTTCTCAGTCAACTTTGCAACAACAATTCATCATCTTTTCAGGAAGGGTCTCGTACACTGGTACAGCGAGGTGCTATACAAATGGTTTTTAACCCCTTTCCGCGATGGGGTTTTGAACCATTGCCAAGTGAGTGATTGTGATAGGGGGGTCCTTCCCACACGACCCAGAAACAGTTGGGGATAGGCCCTTCGGTCACACACGCTCGACAAAGTGAGGTCGTGTGCGACGGGCGAGCGATCAAGTACGGTTATATGTATAGTTTTGCTAAAAAAATACAATTATATAGGCCAAATCATATTCGGTCGTAAGTGCATCCCACACATTCAGTCTCGGCTAAATGTTTCTGTTCGTATGTATGATACGTCTCCAACGTAACTATAATTTTTTATTGTTCCATGCTATATTATATCCTCTTTTGGACATTATTGGGATTTATTATACACTTTTATATTATTTTGGGACTAACCTATTAACCGGAAGCCCAGCCTAGAATTGCTGTTTTTTTGCCTATTTCAGAGTTTCGCAGAAAAAGAATATCAAACGGAGTCCAAACGAAATGAAACCTTCGGGGACGTGATTTTCGGAACAAACATGATCCAGAGGACTTGGACCCTACGTCAAGACATCAACCAAGAAGGCACGAGGTAGGGTGCGCGCCTACCCCCTCCCCTCTCCCCCCCGCCCAGGCGCGCCCTCCACCCTCGTGGGGACCATGTTGCTCCACTGACGTACTTCTTCCTCCTATATATACCTACGTACCCCCAAACTACCAGATACAGAGCCAAAACCCTAATTCCACCACCGTAACTTTCTATATCCGTGAGATCCCATCTTGGGGCCTTTTCCGGAGCTCCGCCGGAGGGGGCATCGGTCACGGAGGGCTTCTACATCAACACCATAGCCTCTCCGATGAAGTGTGAGTAGTTTACTTCAGACCTTCGGGTCCATAGTTATTAGCTAGATGGCTTCTTCTCTCTTTTTGGATCTCAATACAAAGTTCTCCCCCTTTCTTGTGGAGATCTATTCGATGTAATCTTCTTTTTGCGGTGTGCTTGTTGAGACCGATGAATTGTGGGTTTATGATCAAGTTTATCTATGAACAATATTTGAATCTTCTCTGAATTCTTTTATGTATGATTGGTTATCTTTGCAAGTCTCTTCGAATTACCAGTTTGGTTTGGCCTACTAGATTGATCTTTCTTGCAATGGGAGAAGTGCTTACCTTTGGGTTCAATCTTGCGATGTCCTTTCCCAGTGACAGTAGGGGCAGCAAGGCACGTATTGTATTGTTGCCATCAAGGATAACAAGATGGGGTTTATATCATATTGCATGAGTTTATCACTCTACATCATGTCATATTGCTTAAGGCGTTACTCTGTTCTCTTGAACTTAATACTCTAGATGCATGCTGGACAGCGGTCGATGTGTGGAGTAATAGTAGTAGATGCAGGCAGGAGTCGGTCTACTTGTCTCGGACATGATGCCTATATACATGACCATACCTAGATATTCTCATAACTATGCTCAATTCTGTCAATTTCTCAATAGTAATTTATTTACCCACCATAATACTTATGCTCTCGAGAGAAGCCACTAGTGAAACCTATGGCTCCCGGGTCTATTTTCCATCATATTAATCTTCTGTCAACAAGCTATTTCCTTTTCCATTTATTTTGCTTTCTTTACTTTGCATCTTTATCATAAAAATACCAAAAATCTTATCTTATCATATCTATCAGATCTCACTTTCGTAAGTGACCGTGAAGGGATTGACAACCCCTTTATTGCATTGGTTGCGAGGATTTTATTTGTTTGTGTAGGTGCGAGGGACTCGCGCGTGGCCTCCTACTGGATTGATACTTGGTTCTCAAAAACTGAGGGAAATACTTACGCTACTTTGCTGCATCACCCTTTACTCTTCAAGGGAAAACCAACGCAGTGCTCAAGAGGTAGCAAGAAGGATTTCTGGCGCCATGGCCGGGGAGTCTACGCAAAAGTCAACATACCAAGTACCCGTCACAAACCCTTATCTCCCGCATTACATTATTTGCCATTTTCCTCTCGTTTTCCTCTCCCCCACTTCACCCTTGTCGTTTTATTCGCCCTCTCTCTCTCTGTCCTCCTTCTCTTTCTCTATTTGCCTCTTTTTGCTTGTTTCTTGTTTGCTTGTGTGTTGAATTTCTTGCTTGTCACTATGGCTCAAGATAATACTAAATTGTGTGACTTTACCAATACCAACAACAATGATTTTATTAGCACTCCAATTGCTCCTCTTACCGATGCTGAATCTTGTGAAATTAATGCCGCTTTGCTGAATCTTGTCATGAAAGATCCGTTTTCCGGCCTTCCTAGTTAACATGCCTCTACCCATCTAAACAACTTTGTTGATATGTGTGACATGCAAAATAAGAAAGATGTGGATAATGATATTGTTAAATTGAAGCTATTTCCTTTTTTCGCTTAGAGATCGTGCTAAATCTTGGTTTTCGTCTTTGCCTAAAAATAGTATTGATTCATGGAATAAGTGCAAAGATGCTTTTATCTCTAAGTATTTTCCTCCCGCTTAGATCATCTCTCTTAGAAACGATATCATGAATTTTAAGCAACTTGATCATGAACATGTTGCACAAGCTTGGGAGAGGATGAAATTAATGATACATAATTGCCCTACACATGGTTTGAATTTATGGATGATTATACAAATTTTTTATGCCGGATTGAATTTTGCTTCTAGAAATATTTTTGATTCGACCGCGGGAGGCACTTTTATGGAAATCACTTTAGGAGAAGCTACTAAACTCCTAGATAATATTATGGTTAATTATTCTCAATGTCACACTAAAAGATCTACTAATAAGAAAGTGCATGCGATAGAAGAAATTAATGTTTTGAGTGGAAAGATGGATGAACTTATGAAATTATTTGCTGATAAAAGTGTTTCTTCTGATCCTAATGATATTCCTTTGTCTACTTTAATTGAGAATAATAATGAATCTATGGATGTGATTTTTGTTGGTAGGAATAATTTTGGTAACAATGCGTATAGAGGAAACTTTAATCTTAGGCCATATGCTAGTAATTCCTCTAATAATTATGGTAATTCCTACAATAATTCTTATGGAAATTTAATAAGATACCCTCTGATTTTGAATCTAATATTAAAGAATTTATTGCTTCGCAAAATAATTCCAATGCTTTGATTGAAGAAAAATTGCTTAAGATTGATGAGTTGGCTACGAACATTGATAGAATTTCTCTTGATATTGATTCTTTGAAACTTAGATCTATTCCACCTAAGCATGATATCAATGAGTCTCTCAAAGCCATGAGAATTTCCATTGTTTAGTGCAAAGATATAACCGCTAGGATGCGTGCTAAGAAAGATTGCTTTATAAAAGCGTGTTCTTCTAGTTTCCATGATAATAAAGATGAAGATGTAGAAGTTATTGATGTGTCCCCTATTAAATCTTTGTTTTGCAATATGAATCTTGATAATGATGGGACTGATTATGATCCACCTTTACCTAGAAGACATTCCAAAAATTCGGAGTCTTTAGATCTTGATGCTAAAATTGTTAAAAGTGGGATTGAAGAAGTCAAAACTTTAAATATCAATGAACCCACTATTTTGGATATCAAGGAATTTAATTATGATAATTTCTCTTTGATAGATTGTATTTCCTTGTTGCAATCCGTGCTAAATTCTCCTCATGCTTATAGTCAAAATAAAGCCTTTACCAAACATATCGTTGATGCTTTGATGCAATCTTATGAAGAAAAACTTGAGTTGGAAGTTTCTATCCCTAGAAAACTTTATGATGAGTGGGAACCTACTATTAAAATTAAAATTAAATATCATGAGTGCTATGCTTTGTGTGATTTGGGTGCTAGTGTTTCCACGATTCCAAAGACTTTGTGTGATTTACTAGGTTTCCGTGATTTTGATGATTGTTCTTTAAACTTGCAGCTTGCGGATTCAACTATTAAGAAACCTATGGGAAGAATGAATGATGTTCTTATTGTTGCAAATAGGAATTATGTGCCCATAGATTTTATTGTTCTTGACATAGATTGCAATCCTTCATGTCCTATTATTCTTGGTAGACCTTTCCTTAGAACGATTGGTGCAATCATTGATATGCAGGAAGGGAATATTAGATTCCAATTTCCGTTAAGGAAAGGCATTGAACACTTCCCTAGAAAGAAAATTAAATTACTGTATGAATCTATTATGAGAGCCACTTATGAATTGCCTACCAAAGATGGCAATACCTAGATCTATCCTTGCTTTTATGCCTAGCTAGGGGCGTTAAACGATAGCGCTTGTTGGGAGGCAACCCAATTTTATTTTTATTACTTGCTTTTTGCTCCTGTTAGTAATAAATAATTTATCTAGCCTCTGTTTTGGTTGTCTTTTTTGTGTTTAATTAGTGTTTGTGCCTAGTAGAACCGTTGGGAAGACTTGGGGAAAGTCTTTTTAATCTTGCTGTAAAAAACAGAAACTTTAGCGCTCACGAGAATTGCTGCCATTTTTATTTGGAAAGTGATATTTAGTTAATTATTTTTGAAGATGATTAATAGATAAATTACTCACGTCCAGAAACTTATTTTAGAATTTTTGAGGTTCCAGAACTTGCGTTAGCTACATATTACTACAGACTGTTCTGTTTTTGACAGATTCTGTTTTTCGTGTGTTGTTTGCTTATTTTGATGAATCTATGGCTAGTAAAATAGTTTATAAACCATAGAGAAGTTGTAATACAGTATTTTTAACACAAATATAAATAAATAATTAGTTAATTACAGTACCTTGAAGTGGTGTTTTGTTTTCTTTCGCTAACGGAGCTCACGAGATTTTCTACTTTAAGTTTTGTGTTGTGAAGTTTTCAAGTGTTGGGTAAAAGATTTGGTGGATTATGGAACAAGGAGTGGAAAGAGCATAAGCTTGGGGATTCCCATGGCACCCCAAGATAATCTAAGGACACCTAAAAGCCACAGCTTGGGGATGCCCCGGAAAGCATCCCCTCTTTCGTCTACTTCCATCGGTAACTTTACTTGGAGCTATATTTTTATTTACCACATGATATGTGTTTTGCTTGGAGTGTCTTGTATTATTTAAGTATTTATTTGTTAGTTTTCCACAATCATCCTTGCCGTACACACCTTTTGAGAGATACACACATGATTCAGAAATTGTTAGAATACTCTATGTGCTTCACTTATATCTTTTGAGTTATATAGTTTTTTCTGTAGTGCTTCACTTATATCTTTTAGAGCACGGTGGTGGATTTGTTTTATAGAAACTATTGTTCTCTCTTGCTTCACTTAGATTATTTTGAGAGTCCTACAAAACAGCATGGTAATTTTCTTTAATTATGTTAGGCATTCAAGATTAATAAAAAAATCTTATGAGTGTGTTGAATACTATGAGAAGTTTGATACTTGATAATTGTTTTGAGATATGGATATGGTGATATTAGAGTCATGCTAGTTGAGTAGTTGTGAATTTGAGAAATACTTGTGTTGAAGTTTGTGATTCTCGTAGCATGCACGTATGGTGAACCATTATGTGATGAAGTTGGAGCATGATTTATTTATTGATTGGCTTCCTCATGAGTGGCGGTCGGGGAGGAGAGATGGTATTTTCCTACCAATCTATCCCCCTAGGAGCATGCACGTAATACTTTGTTTTGATAACTAATAGATTTTTGCAATAAGTATATGAGTTCTTCATGACTAATGTTGAGTCCATGGATCATACGCACTTTCTTCCTTCCACCATTGCTAGCCTCTCTAATACCGCGCACCTTTCGCCGGTATCATACACCCACCATATACCTTCCTCAAAACAGCCACCGTACCTACCTATCATGGCATTTCCATAGCCATTCCGAGATATATTGCATGCAAATTACCACCGTTCCGTTTATTATGACACGTTTCCTCATTGTCATATTGCTTTGCATGATCATGTAGTTGACATTGTATTTGTGGAAAAGCCACCGTTCATAATTCTTTCATACATGTCACTCTTGATTCATTGCATATCCCGGTACACCGCCGGAGGCATTCACATAGAGTCATATTTTGTTTCTAAGTATTGCGTTGTGATTGTTGAGTTGTAAGTAAATAAAAAAAGTGTGATGGTCATCATTTTTAGAGCATTGTCCCAAGTGACGAAAGGATGATGGAGACTATGATTCCCCCACAAGTCGGGATGAGACTCCGGACTAAAAAATAGGCTATAAAAAAGGAGAGAAAAGGCCAAAATAAAATAAAAAAATGAGAGAAAAATAGAGAAGGGACAATGCTTCTATCCTTTTACCACACTTGTGCTTCAAAGTAGCACCATGATCTTCATGATAGAGAGTCTCCTATGTTATCACTTTCATATACTAGTGGGAATTTTTCATTATAGAACTTGGCTTGTATATTCCAATGACGGACTTCCTCAAAATGCCCTAGGTCTTCGTGAGCAAGTGAGTTGGATGCACACCCACTTAGTTTCTTTTGTTGAGCTTTCATATACTTATAGCTCTAGTGCATCCGTTGCATGGCAATCCCTACTCACTCACATTGATATCTATTAATGCGCATCTCCATAGCCCGTTGATACGCCTAGTTGATGTGAGACTATCTTCTCCCCTTTTGTCTTCTCCACAACCACCATTTTATTCCACATATAGTGCTATGTCCATGGCTCACGCTCATGTATTGCGAGAAGATTGAAAAATTTTGAGGACACCAAAAGTATGAAACAATTGCTTGGCTTGTCATCGGGGTTGTGCATGATTTAAATACATTGTGTGGTGAAGATAGAGCATAGCCAGACTATATGATTTTGTAGGGATAATTCTTTGGCCATGTTATTTTGAAGAGACATAATTTCTTATTTAGTATGCTTGAAGTATTATTATTTCTATGTCAATATTAAACTTTTGTCTTGAATCCTTCGGATCTGAATATTCATACCACAATTAAGAGAATTACTTTGAAATTATGCCAAGTAGCATTCCACATCAAAAATTCTGTTTTTATCATTTACCTACTCGAGGACGAGCAGGAATTAAGCTTGGGGATGCTTGATATGTCTCCAACGTATCTATAATTTTTTATTGTTCCATGCTATATTATATCCTGTTTTGGACATTATTGGGCTTTATTATACACTTTTATATTATTTTTTGGACTAACCTATTAACCGGAGGCCCAACCCAGAATTGCTGTTTTCTGCCTATTTCAGAGTTTCACAGAAAAAGAATATCAAACGGAGTCCAAACGGAATGAAACCTTCGGGAACATGATTTTCGAAATGAACATGATCCAGAGGACTTGGACCCTACGTCAAGACATCAACCAGGAAGGCACGAGGTAGGGGGTGCGCCTACCCCCAGGCGTGCCCTCCACCCTCGTGGGGCCCACGTTGCTCCACCGACGTACTTCTTCCTCCTATATATATACATACGTACCCCCAAACTACTAGATACGGAGCCAAAACCCTAATTCCACCTCCGTAACTTTCTGTATCCGTGTGATCCCATCTTCTGGCCTTTTTCGGAGCTCCGCCGGAGGGGGCATCGATCACGGAGGGCTTCTACATCAACACCATAGCCTCTCCGATGAAGTGTGAGTAGTTTACTTCAGACCTTCGGGTCCATAGTTATTAGCTAGATGGCATCTTATCTCTTTTTGGATCTCAATACAAAGTTCTCCCCCTCTCTTGTGGAGATCTAGTCGATGTAATCTTCTTTTTGCGGTGTGTTTGTTGAGACCGATGAATTGTGGGTTTATGATCAAGTTTATCTATGAACAATATTTGAATCTTCTCTGAATTCTTTTATATATGATTGGTTATCTTTGCAAGTTTCTTCGAATTATCAGTTTGGTTTGGCCTACTAGATTTACCTTTCTTGCAATGGGAGATGTGCTTAGCTTTGGGTTCAATCTTGCGGTGTCCTTTCCCAGTGACAGTAGGGGCAGCAAGGCACATATTGTATTGTTGCCATCGAGGATAACAAGATGGGGTTTATATAATATTGCCTGAGTTTATCCCTCTACATCATGTCATCTTGCTTAAAGCGTTACTCTGTTCTCTTGAACTTAATACTCTAGATGCATGCTGGATAACGGTCGATGTGTGGAGTAATAGTAGTAGATGCAGGCAAGAGTCGGTCTACTTGTCTCGGACATGATGCCTATATACATGATCATACCTAGTGAGGGAGTCTTGGATTAGGGGGTGTCCGGATAGCCAGACTATAACCTCTGGCCGGACTCTCGGACTATGAAGATACAAGATTGAAGACTTCGTCCCGTGTCCAGATGGGACTTTCCTTGGCATGGAAGGCAAGCTTGGCAATATGGATATGTAGATCTCCTCCCATTGTAACCGACTCTGTGTAACCCTAGCCCTCTCCGGTGTCTATATAAACCGGAGGGTTTTAGTCCATAGAAAAGAACAACAATCATACCATAGGCTAGCTTCTAGGGTTTAGCTTCTTTGATCTTGTGGTAGATCTACTCTTGTACTACCCATATCATCAATATTAATCAAGCAGGAGTAGGGTTTTACCTCCATCGAGAGGGCCCGAACCTGGGTAAAAACACTGTGTCCCTTGTCTCCTGTTACCATCCGCCTAGACGCACAGTTCGGGACCCCCTACCCGAGATCCGCCGGTTTTGACACCGACATTGGTGCTTTCATTGAGAGTTCCTCTGTGTCATCACTTTTAGGCCCGATGGCTCCTCCGATCATCAACAACGATGCGGTCCAGGGTGAGACCTTTCTCCCCGGACAGATCTTCGTGTTCGGCGGCTTTGCACTGCGGGCTAATTCGCTTGGCCATCCGGAGCAGATTGAAAGCTATGCCCCTGGCCATCAGGTCAGAATTGGAAGTTTGAACTACACGGCTGACATACGCGGAGACTTGATCTTCGACGGATTCGAGCCACAGCCGAGCGCGCCGCACTGTCACGATGGGTACGACCTAGCTCTGCCACCGAATAGTGCCCTGGAGGCCGCGCCCGCATCAACTCCGACCCTTAGCTCGGAGCCAACTGCGCCAATCGAGGACGGGTGGCTAGACACCGCCTCGGGGGCTGCAGTCTCAACGGCGATCGAGCCGAACACCAGCCTCATCCTCTGCGAAGCCCGTGTCTCCAAGGTGCCAGACTCTTTTCCGGACTCTGAACCCTCCGCGCCCCTGCCAATCGAATCCGATTGGGCGCCAATTATGGAATTCACCGCCGCAGATATCTTTCAGCACTCGCCCTTCGGCGACATTCTGAATTCACTAAGGTCTCTCTCTTTGTTAGGAGAGCCCTAGCCGGATTATGGTCGACAGGATTGGGATGCGGACAACAAAGAAATTCGACGCCCACCCACCACCCACTTCGTAACCACTGTCGACGATTTAACCGACATGCTTGACTTCGACTCCGAAGACATCGACGACATGGACGACGATGTAGGAGGCAAAACAGGAACCAGCGCCCACAGGGCACTGGACAGCCACCCCATCCTACGTTTTATACATGGTGGACACACCCAAAGGAAACGACGAGGACGAATGGGAGGACGCAACGAAGGGTCGTTCCTCCGAAAAGCAGTCAAAGCGGCGGCGTAAGCGCCGCTCCAAGCCCCGGCTCGATAGAGACAGCGGTCATACAGACCCAGCCACAGAATAGGGTGAGCCGGCGAATGATGAACATGGCATGGAGCAACCGTCCGAACAAGGCAACTTGGATAAACAAACTGTACAACCCGTCCCCGGCAAAGATAACAGTCCGGACGACCTCACGCCGGACAAGTTCCTGGAGCAGAAGAACCTCCTCAAAAGGCTCGTCGCCACTGCGCGTAGCCTGAAAAAGCAGAAGCGGAAGCTCAAAACTGCGTAAGATGCACTCAGAATCAGGTGGAGCAAAGTACTCAACACCGCAGACAAATACGGCGACAGTTGCCACACAAAAAGCTACCCGAAGCGAAAGCTCCTGCCTGAATTTGATGAGGAGGCCTTAGAACCTCCTCAATCAACAAATAAGGAAGCCACACGGTCGGATAAACGACCCCATGGCCAATATAGAGCGGCAGGAGGCGCCGCACACAAGCCAGCACGCGACCCACCCAAGGATTCGCATCAAATAGATGGCCCAGCCAGATCTATCTACGGGCCAAGAAAGCAAGCTTTAGTAAGCAATGCAACACAACAAACATCCGAACACCACGGCACACCCAAATACAGGGGTGCCGCACACCCCCTATGTTTCACCGATGAGGTGCTGGATCATGAATTTCCAGCAGAATTCAAGCCCGTAAACATAGAGGCATACGACGGAACGACAGACCCTAGAGTCTGGATTGAGGACTATATCCTCCATATCCATATGGCCAGAGGAGACGACCTCCACGCCATAAAATACTTACCCCTCAAGCTCAAAGGGCCGGCCCGACATTGGCTTAAAGGCCTTCCCGAAAACACCATTGGGAGTTGGGAAGAGCTCGAGGATGCTTTTCGGGCAAATTTTCAAGGGACCTATGTCCGACCTCCGGATGCAGACGAATTAAGTCATATAACTCAACAGCCCGGAGAGTCAGCCCGGAAACTCTGGAACAGATTTCTTACTAAAAAGAACCAGATAGTCGACTGTCCGGACGCCGAAGCCTTAGCAGCTTTCAAACACAGCGTTTGAGACGAATGGCTCGCCAGACACCTCGGCCAAGAAAAGCCAAGAACAATGGCCGCATTAACAAGCCTCATGACCCGCTTTTGCATGGGAGAGGATAGCTGGTTGGCAAGATGCAGCACCAGCGACCCAAGTACATCCGAAGTCAGGGACAGAAATGGGAAACCGCGATGCAGCAAGGACCAGCGTCGGAGTAAGGGAAACAGCCTGAAGAGCACGGCAGTCAATGCCGGATTCAAAAGCCCTCGGCAGGGTCAGAAAAAGCTGCCCCTCAAGGATAATAGGGATGAGCTATCTAGCCTAAACAAAATCTTGGACAAAATATGTCAAATCCACAGTACTCCCGGGAGGCCTAGAAACCATAGCCACAGAGAATGTTGGGTCTTCAAGCAATCCGGCAAACTCAACGCCGAATACAAGGGGCTCGATACACCAAGTGAGGACGATGACGAACCCCACAAGCAGAGCACCGGGAAGCAAAAGAATTTCCCACAAGAAGTCAAAACAGTAAACTTACTTCACGTGACAAAAGGGAAAAACAGAGTGGCGCCTATAGAGAAACGCACCATGCGGCCTATCACAAAGGAGTCTCGCCACTGGTTGTTAAAACCGATCACCTTCGACCATCAGGATTACTCCGGAAGTATCCGGAACGCAGGTTGGACTGCCTTGGTATTAGATCCGATAATCGACGGATTCCACTTTACACAAGTCCTGATGGACGGCGGCAGTGGTCTAAACCTGCTATATCAGGACACAGTCCGCAAAATGGGGATGGACCCAACAAAAGTTCACCATAGCAACACTTCCTTTAAAGGAGTAACGCCAGGCTCGGATGCCCATTGGATGGGTTCTCTCCCGCTAGAAGTAATGTTCGGTTCCCCCGATACCTTCCGCCGCGAAAAGCTAACCTTCCACACGCCCCATTTTCAAGTGGCCATCAAGCACTACTGGGACGCGAAGCTTTCGCCCGCTTTAACGCGATACTGCATTATGCATCTCTCATGCTTAAGATGCCCGGTCCACGAGGCATCATCTCACTAAAGGGAAACACTGAATGTTCCTCGCGCGCAGAAGACTATGCGGCTGCCTTGACAGCCACACAGTAAAACAGCTTCACCAACAAAAGCATCTATCAGGTCATTAAGACCACGGACACGACTAGGCGAGTCCGGAGCAAACTTATAATTGATAAAGGTTTTTGTAGCCATACACCCCTATACAAGGGGCTCCGCATATGTAAAATAAGTGACAATAAGGCTCAATTTTCCCCATCTTGAATTATACTTTGTTTATTTAGTACAACATATATTTCGCACGACTATTCCTTTTTCAACTAAGTTCCTCTCTTTTACAGATGAACACCGTGCTACACCCATCCAGGACACGGCGCAAAGGAGACACAGGCATAGACATGCAGCAGGGACCCGTCCCAAGGATTCTCTTTAGATTAAGACCTTGCGTAAACCTTTTTCACTGTCTCTTGTTGATACACATCCCCCGGATTCACAGTATAACCGAGGAGGAGGCTGGCGTCTAGGCATGTGGCCACGTCAGAATTTCGCACATACCTGGACACCAGGGGCTTATTATCATGGGTGAGGGAGTCCTGGATTAGGGGGTGTCCGGATGGCCGGACTATACCTTCAGCCGGACTCCTGGACTATGAAGATACAAGATTGAAGACGTCGTCCCGTATCCGGAAGGGACATTCCTTGGCGTGGAAGGCAAGCTTGGCGATACGGATATGTAGATCTCCTACCATTGTAACCAACTCTATGTAACCCTAACCCTATCCGATTTCTATATAAACAGGAGGGTTTTAGTCCGTAGGACAACACAATCATACCATAGGCTAGCTTCTAGGGTTTAGCCTCTCTGATCTCGTGGTAGATCTACTCTTGTACTACCCATATCATCAATATTAATCAAGCAGGACGTAGGGTTTTACCTCCATCGAGAGGGACCGAACATGGGTAAAACTTCGTGTCCCTTGCCTCCTGTTACCATCCGGCCTAGACGCACAGTTCGGCCCCCCTACCCGAGATCCGCTGGTTTTGACACCGACATTGGTGCTTTCATTGAGAGTTCCTCTCTGTCGTCACCATCAGGAAGGATGCCTCGCCCTGTCTTTAAAGAGGACACCGTTGCTAAGGGAGCTTTGGCTGTCGGCCAAACCCTCCGGCTAGGTGGTTTTCTTATGACCACCTGTTTGGCTTCTGCACCGACGATGACCTCTCGAGCCATCGAAAACAATCTCCATGTCAACTCGGAACTCGCTGAGCAGTTAGATCCAATGGAGCTCTCCTCCATAAACGAGCTCTTGGATCGCATCGCCGCCCTGGGAGTCGCTACGGATTACGACCAGATTGGGCCCAAGCCTGATCTGAGAGAGATTAACTCTCCCCAAGTCACCCATCACGTTGCCGTGGTAGAGGGACAGTGTGACGACCCCTCATCTATCTTAAGGACTAGCTATGTCCGGATTCTCGATCCCTCCAAGCCGGATACCCGCGGAGGGGAGGATATCACTCAAGACCTGAACCTAGAGTCAGGCGATGGACTGGATTCATTGGACAACATCCAGGAATCCAAATTTTCGAGTTCGGAAATTCCTCGGCCTCTGAGCCTCAGATGGGGTGAGGCTTCGGATTTAACTCCACCCACCCACCCGAACATTAGCGATCTATCCCAAATTAGGCAAGAGCCCGAAGAAACAGTACATCATTACTGGGCCAGATTCCTCCTGGTTATGAACAGGATAAAGGACTGCCGCGATTTCATTCTTCTGCAATAATTGCACGGACAAGGGAATCCTCAACGCCATAAGTCGCCATGATATTACACGCTTCGCTGACTTGGCCTCCATAGTACGAAAGTACTGTACGATGGAAAGCGCCTGGAAAACCGAAATAAAATTTTGGGACAATCCAGCCCTGAATGCAAACCCAGTCCGAAATAAAAGGGTGCATCATCGCCAGACACCCGGGTCAAACACCAAAAAGCAAAAACCATCTAAAGGGCATGGAACCGTATTGGAAGGATGGCTTAATGGACCCTGTAAAATTCACAGTACAGAGGACGCCACACCAACTCACAACCTTAGAGCATGTTGGATACTCCGGCAGGTGGCCAAAATTGGCGAAGATCTCCTAATTACAGAGGCCACAGAAAGCCACCCCCGAGACACCAATACGGTATTAACAGTCTTCGAGACTTTCGCATCAAATAACATGCGAAAAAGGACACTCCATAGCCTTGCCGAAATCTACCAAGTGGCAACAATAAACCCATGGAGTGACACGGCTATTACCTTTAATGCCAGTGATGAACCTAAATTCCGAACAGCCCGAGTACCAGCTGCATTGGTCCTTAGTCCAATAGTGGACGGCTTTCGTCTTACCAAGGTACTCATGGACGGCGGCAGCGGATTGAACCGCATTTATGAGGAAACCCTTCAAAAAATGGAAATAGACTGGAACCGCATTGAGCGAAGCAGCACAACCTTTAGAGGAATAATCCCTAGTCAGGAAGCGCGCTGTACAGGAAAAATCACACTAGATGTGGTGTTCGGCACGCCGGATAATTACAGGTCCGAAGAGGTCACGTTCCATGTGGCTTCGTTCAGCAGCGGTTATCACACTCTGCTAGGGCGGGAAGCGTTTACAATCTTCCGAGCAATACCCCATTACGGCTACATGAAGCTCAAGATGCCCGGGACCAACGGGATCATCACTCTCGCCAGTGATCCGGACATAGCACTCCGCGCCGAAAACAAGACAGCCGCACTGGCCCTTGAGGCACTATCCGAAGCCCTAGCGGCCGAGGAACTGACCGCGCTGCGCTCCATGATGAATAGAGACGACGTGGTACTCGACAAAAGATCCAAGTCCACCTCCTATAAACCGGCGGACGAAATAGTCAAATTCCAGGTCCATCCAACGGACCCCAATAAAACAGCTTCCATCGGGGCACATTTAAACCCTGATGTAGATGCCTCACTGTGAGAGTTCCTACGAGAGAACTGGGACATTTTCACCTGGCACCCTTCAGACATGCTAGGAATCCCACGCAGACTGGCCGAGCACAGCTTAAATATCCTAAAAGAATTCAAACCTGTCAAGCAAGCTCTTCGGCGTTTTTTTGAACCCAAGAGACAGGCCATGGGAGAGGAGCTAGCAAAGCTATTGGAGGCCGGATTCATCAGAGATATAAAACATCCGGACTGGCTAGCAAACCAGGTGATGGTACCAAAGAAGGACAAATCCTGGCGCCTGTGCGTTGATTTTAAAGACCTTAACAAGGCTTGCCCAAAGGATCCCTTCCCCCTCCCCCGCATCGATCAAATTATCGACGCTACCGCAGGACACTACTCGTTGTGTTTCCTCGACGCATATTCCGGCTACCATCAAATCAAGATGGCAGAATCAGACCAAGCCGCAACGGCATTTATCACACCATACAACCCATTCTGCTTCAACATAATGCCCTTCGGGCTCAAAAACGCCAGCGCAACAAATCAGCGCATGATTCAGACATGTCTGGGAAACCAGATCGGCAAAACAGTGGAGGCATATGTGGATGATGTGGTCGTCAAAACAAGACATGTCGAATCTCTAGTAGACGACTTGAGGCTCACATTCGATAACCTCCAAACATACGACATCAAGCTCAACCCGGAAAAATGTGTTTTCGACGTCCCAGCCGGAAAGCTCTTGGGCTTCATTGTATCCGGTAGAGGAATTGAAGCAAATCCAGCCAAGATCCGAGCTCTGTCACAATTGGATATCCCAAAGAACCTCAAACAAATACAAAAATTAACCGGATGCGTGGCGGCTCTAAGCCGCTTTATCTCCCGCTTGGGAGAAAAGGCACTACCCCTTTACCGCCTCCTTCAGCGCACCAAACACCTTGAATGGACGGATGCAGCCACGGCCGTACTCGACGAAATAAAAGCCATACTGGCAACAAACCCAGTCCCGGCCGCGCCAAACATTGGCGAACCAATGCTATTATACATTGCAGCAACACATCAGGTTGTAAGCGCAGTGCTCGTCATCGAATGAGAAACGGACGGACACGAATTCCCCCTTCAAAAGCCGGTCTATTATGTGTCCACTGTCCTCACTCCCTGCAAATCACAGTACCCGCATTATCAAAAGATTGCATACGCGGTATTCATGGCATCCCGGAAGCTACGACACTACTTTCAAGAGTGTTCAATAATAGTAGCCTCGGAAGTACCACTTAACGATATTATAAACAACCGTGACGCAACAAGCCGGATTGCAAAATGGGCCATTGAGCTCCTCCCATTCGACATAACTTATAAACCACGGCGAGCCATCAAGTCGCAAGTCTTGGCCGACTTCATCGCAGAATGGACGGAGGCCGAACTCCCTAAAGAGTACGGCACATATTCAAATTGGATCATGCATTTCGATGGCTCCAAGATGTTGGACGGACTGGGGGCTGGCGTTGTTTTGACGTCCCCCACAGGAGACACAGTTCAATACGTACTCCATATTATGTACACGGACTCCAACAATGCAGCCGAATATGAGGCCCTTCTACATGGTCTTCGGATGGCAGTATTCATGGGCATTCAACGCCTAGAGGTGCGCGGGGACTCGAACCTCGCAATATCCCAAATAAATGGAGACTTTGATGCCAAGTATCCAAAAATGGCAGCTTACCGCAACGCCGTCCTAAAAATGTCAGCTTGGTTCGAAGGGCTTGAATTCCACCATGTAGCCCGGGAAAATAATCAGGCGGCAGATGTCCTGGCACGCATCGGCGCAAAACGCGATGTAGTCCCCCCCAACATCTTCTTGGAAAGGCTGTTCAAGCCATCTGTAGTATGGGAAGGGGAGCCGAACAATAACAGCCCGGACCCAACCGCACTGCCCGACACCGAACATTCTGACACAATCGGAGGCTCTACCAACGAAATAACACCTTCAGCCCACGTAATAATGGCCGTTATCGCCCCGTGGACGGAACCATTCCTGGCCTACCTCACTAGGCAGGAACTCCCCGATGACCAAAATGAGGCACGCTGCATAGTGCGGCGATCCAAAGCCTACAAAGTCCACGAGGGAGAGCTTTATAAGAAAAGCACTATCGGAGTCCTTCAAAGGTGCATCTCCGAAGAGGAAGGGCGGAACCTCCTGGCTAAAATTCATGCTGGACTCGATGGTCATCACGCGGCAGCTCGGTCCCTTGTAAGCAAGGCCTTCTGTACAGGCTCTTATTGGCCGACGGCCCGGGCAGACGCCCAGGACTTAGTCCAACGATGCACCGATTGCCAGCTCTTTGCAAACCAAAGCCATATGCCACCCACCGCCCTCCAAACTATCCCCATCACTTGGCCCTTCGCGATCTGGGGGCTCGACATGGTTGGACCCCTTAAAGGCGGAACCCACAAGCAAAAATACTTACTGGTCATGGTGGATAAGTTCACCAAATGGATAGAAGACAAGCCTGTTAAGACGGCCGAATCCGGACTGGTGATAGACTTTATATCCGGGGTTGTACACCGTTACGGCGTTCCTCACAGCATCATCACGGATAACGGCACGAACTTTACGGCCGACGAGGTAAAACTCTGGTGCAAAAACATGGGCTCAAGCTCGATTATGCTTCCGTCTATCACCCACAAACTAACGGCCAGTTCGAACATGCAACTGGTCTCATCATGAGTGGCATCAAACCCAGATTAGTGCGGTCCCTCAAGGAATATAACACGCACTGGGTAGAGGAGCTCGACTCCGTACTCTGGGGGCTGCGGACCATGCGGAATCGCACTACCGGATACACACCATTCTTTATGGTGTACGGCGCAGAGGCAGTTTTACCTTGCGACATAATTCATGACTCACCTCGAGTGCGCATGTACGAAGAAAGAGAAGCCGAGCTCGATCGGCAGGACAGCTTGGACGCATTGGAGGAAGAGCGTGATGTGGTAAAAGCCCGTTCCGCATTCTATCAATAGCAGGCTCGAATATACCAAAGCAGAGAAGTACGGACCAAAAATTACAACGTTGGCGAATTAGTTCTATGACTACCGGACAAGAAAAAGGACAAGCTCGAGCCCAAGTGGGAAGGTCCTTTCATAATTGACCAAGTCCTGACCGGTGGAGCGTACCGCCTGCGACATGCATCGAATAACCAACTCGAGCCGAACCCATGGAATGCAGCCCGTCTCCGAAGATTCTATGCCTAGCGCCGGTATCTGTGTTCGTCTCCTTCCCCCGTCCATTTTTTATACTTTCTGTCTTACATTCCTCTTCTTCTCTCCCTCTCTCTTATAGCCTTTAAAGGCTCATTAAACCTGGGGGCTTCTTTAAACAGAAGCTTATTTATACGGGCTTCATGCCCAACACATGTGTCACACTTCCGCATGTACCTTTTATTCACCATTATATGCATCGATATGACTTAAGTTTTGGCCAAGCTGGGTTGCCTGGCTCCTGTGCTTACCCCTACATTCCCGATTGTTCGGCTAGGTGGTAAAGGGAGCACCTCTGTGATTGTTACTGCCGGGTCAGCCGGACGTGTACCTCAGACTGGGTGAAGCCGAAAGCTAGCGTTCTTAAGGGAATATTCGGTCGGTGAACTAAAGATGATCCTTTTTTATTTTTTTTATTTATCTATACGCCCCACATGTTTCTCTTGCGTTTCTTTTTGCAGCATGGACATGCACTTTAGGGCATGCCTCCCAGGGAAAGGAACCCCTAACGGAACTATTCTCCCTGGAAGATGTTTCTTACTAACCATGTAATATAACATAACTAGTCGGGCACTTGTCTGTTCACGCACTAATGACCCCTACGCCTGCTCTCCATGCATTCCCCGGTTCCTATATAACCGCATGGGAATTCGGACACACTCTGGACGATCGGGTCCCGAGGCTGAAGCGAAAAGGTCAGCCATGACAAATGATCTACAATCCGGCTAGAAGGCATTATAAATGTCAATTAAATTGCATAGTCATTTTGACTGATTGTATTCCTCTTCAATACCATCTAACAGGCTGTCTAATTTACAGTCCTGCTGGGAGTACTTTGAGGCCAACTCTACTTGGCCGTATACTAAGCTTACATGGATCTCCTTCCCATCGGGCCCTACAGGACCGACCCCGGACATGTGGTTGGGGCCAGCCTTTGTGTACCGCATCTTCACCATGGCCCAGGCCTCCCTAGCGCCTTGACGACAGGCCGATATCTTCCACAATCGGAAGTGCCACCGTGCTCCCTTTAGCTTCTCCGCAAGCTCTCGAAGACCTTCGGGCATGGAGATGGATGGCCACAGGGCCTGGGTGACGTCTTGCATCGCCTGCCGAACTCGATCGAGCAGTTGCGAGAGCTTGAGAAGAAGGTCACCCGTAGAACCGGGCATCTCCTCTGTAGGACGACCTGTCAGCACACCTATAGACATTGCTCTGTTAGTCGACTTCCCCGCCGAACTTTCTTTCAAAGGTTCGTTCAAGCACTTACTAAATATGCTGCACCGAAGCCGCTGATTCTCCTTAACGGAGTCTGACAGCTGGGCACGAACATCTTTCAGCTCGACGCACAGCTTGGTGTTGGCATCTTGGAGTCGTTCTTCTCCCGCCTCACCTTTGTCAGCACCTTCTCACCAGCCTTTAGCTGGCGTAGGAGGTGTTGCCTTTCCGGATTCAATCCAGCGCCATCTACAATTTCATTTGTCAGATTCGCACCCATGCCGTGCTTCGCAAAATACTTATCTTTTGAAGTATATATTACCAGAGGGGTCTCCTTGGGCCCCCCTGCCGCGGCTAGTGCGGCCTCAAGTTGGGCTTTGCACTCTTCCAGCTCCTTGGACAGTAGGGAATTCTTTTCTATAAGAACCTACATAACAAATGATCCTTAAATCAGTTATTCTGACTGCTTCAAGTCTTGGGGGCTACTGGTATCTATATATAATTACCAAAATTTTCTTACCCGTATGTCTTTTACATATTGCTCCATGGCTCTGGCTAGACCATTTTGAGCGGCACGGAGGTACGCATCTCCCGACTTGAAGGCATCTAATGCCTCTTGGGAGAAACAAGCGTCGCGAAGAATTGTCCGGCGACGCCTGTGGTTCATGGCACTCTCCACCTCAGAGTTGGTGGCAGACAACCTGTCCACATCCTCCATCGGAGGAGCGTCCGGTGCGCGCCTTGTGTTCGGCTCCGCTTCCGGACCAGGCTTTGGAGCCTGGCTGGTGGAGGCGCGATTGGCAGTCTCTCTGAATATAGTTCAGCGAGGTCTCTTTGTCCTGAAGAGAGCACAAGTGTTAATATGCCTCGAAGGTATAGCACCTGGGATAAGGGGGTGCGCCATACCTTTGCGCTGGCGCCTCGGTCCGGACTGCACCTCTTTTCTTCCCACGGGGCCCTGCGGCCCCTCGTTGGCTTGTCAACGCAGGTTCGGCCTCCCGTTTCTGGGAGGCCGTGATTAGCCCGGGATAATCAGCCGTAATGGCCACCAAGGCGCTGTCCTTGCTCAATTGATGGAACACTCCATCAATCAGCTCCACCGAAAAGTCCGGATCCTCTTGAGAGTCCGGGTCGAGGGACCGTCCTGGGTCCTCGGGTTGTGGAGGAGGGCTGTTTATTTCTTTAACAGCCTGGCGCAATTCCTGTGTTGAAGTCGCTGGACTGAATATTTAACAATGGGGATAAAAAACGGATGGGCAAGATGCGACCACTTACCCAGCTTGGAGGATTGTACATAGAAAATCCACCCTTTGGGTCGACGCGGAGAAAATCCTCCTCTTCTCCCTTGTACAAAGCGGACAAGGTCTTTATTCGAGCCGCAGCCGAATCTGGCCCTTAGGCCGTAGCGGGTGGTGTCGTCCTCCCCGTTGAAGTCCCACATGGGGTGGGCTCTGATACGTCTCCGTCGTATCTACTTTTCCAAACACTTTTGCCCTTGTTTTGGACTCTAACTTGGATGATTTGAATGGAACTAACCCGGACTGACGCTGTTTTTAGCAGAATTGCCATGGTGTTGTTTTATGTGCATAAAACAAAAGTTCTCGGAATGACCTGAAACTCCACGGAATATCTTAGAATAAATAATAAAAAATCCTCGCCAAAGATGAAGACCAGGGGGCCCACACCCTGTCCACGATGGTGGGGGGCGCGCCCCTCCCCCCTGGGCGCGCCCCCTACCTCGTGGGCCCCCTGGTGGCCCTCCGACGCCAACTCCAACTCCATATATTGGCTTTCAAGGAGAAAAAAATCAGAGAGAAAGTTTCATCGCGTTTTACGATACGGAGCCGCCGCCAAGCCCTAATCTCTCTCGGGAGGGCTGATCTGGAGTCCGTTCGGGGCTCCGGAGAGGGGGATTCGTCGCCGTCGTCATCATCAACCATCCTCCATCACCAATTTCATGATGCTCACCGCCGTGCGTGAGTAATTGCATCGTAGGCTTGCTGGACGGTGATGGGTTGGATGAGATTTAGCATGTAATCGAGTTAGTTTTGTTAGGGTTTGATCCCTAGTATCCACTATGTTCTGAGATTGATGTTGCTATGACTTTGCTATGCTTAATGCTTGTCACTAGGGCCCGAGTGCCATGATTTCAGATCTGAACCTATTATGTTTTCATGAATATATGTGAGTTCTAGATCCTATCTTGCAAGTCTATAGTCACCTACTATGTGTTATGATCCGGCAACCCCGAAGTGACAATAATCGGGACCACTCCTGGTGATGACCATAGTTTGAGGAGTTCATGTATTCACTATGTGTTAATGCTTTGTTCCGGTTCTCTATTAAAAGGAGGCCTTAATATCCCTTAGTTTCCAATAGGACCCCGCTGCCACGGGAGGGTAGGACAAAAGATGTCATGCAAGTTCTTTTCCATAAGCACGTATGACTATTTACGGAATACATGCCTACATTATATTGATGAACTGGAGCTAGTTCTGTGTCACCCTATGTTATGACTGTTACATGATGAACCACATCCGGCATAATTATCCATCATTGATCCGGTGCCTACGAGTTTTCCATATACTGGTTTACGCTTATTTACTTTTCCGTTGCTACTGTTACAATCACTACAAAAATACCAAAAACATTACTTTTGCTGTCTTTACTTTGTTACCGTTATCACCACTACCATATTACTTTGCTACTAAACACTTTGCTGCAGATACTAAGTTTCAGGGTGTGGTTGAATTGACAACTCAGCTGCTAATACTTGAGAATATTCTTTGGCTCCCCTTGTGTCGAATCAACAAATTTGGGTTGAATACTCTACCCTCGAAAACTGTTGCGATCCCACCTTTTTCTGGCGCCGTTGCCGGGGAGCATAGCTCTATTCTTTGAGTCACTTGGGATTTATATCTGTTGGACACTATGAAGAACTTGAAAGACGCTAAGATAAAAATTTATCCCTCAACTACGAGGGGAGGTAAGGAACTGCCATCTAGCTCTGCACTTGATTCACCTTCTGTTATGAGTAAGCTAGCGACACCTAAACCTACTACTGCTATGAATTCTGATATGTCGCATGTTATTGATGATGCCACTTCTGCTATGCATGATACTTATGATGAAACTACTTCTATGCTTGATACTACTGTGCCACTTGGTGAATTTCTAGATGAGCAAATTTCTAAGTCTAGAGAAAGAGAAATTAGTGAACCTGAACACGATGATGTTAGTGATGATGAACCTATGCCTGTTATTCCTGAGGGTTATCTTTTTAATAATGAATCTTATGAAGCTATTCTTGCTTGTTCGGATAAACCTAAACGTAAGAGGTTCCTAATTAAGTGGAGTAAGGAATCTTTTAGAGGTAGGTTGAGACCCGACCCTGCTTTTGCTACTTCACCTATCTGTGTTCCTGATCAGGATTATTATGATATTACTGTTGATCTAGATATAATTACTTTGGTTGAATCTGATCCTTTTTATGGCTATGAATCTGAAACTGTTGTGGCACATCTTCGTAAGTTAGATGAAATAGCTGCCCTGTTTACTAATAATCTGAGATCGCTCCACTTTTATATACTCAAAATATTTCCGTTCTCATTAAAGGGTGATGCTAAGAAATGGTTTAATTCTCTTGATCCTGCCTGTGTGCAAAGTCCCCAGGATATGATTTATTACTTCTCTACTAAATATTTCCCTGCTCATAAGAAACAAGCTGCTTTGAGGGAAATATACAATTTTGTGCAAATTGAAGAAGAGAGTCTCCCACAAGCTTGGGGGAGGCTTCTCAAGTTACTTAATGCTTTTCCTGATCATCCTCTTAAGAAACCTGAAATATTTGATATCTTTTATAATGGACTAACTGATGCTTCCAGAGATTACCTGGATAGTTGTGCTGGTTCTCTTTTCAGGGAAAGAACACCGGATGACGCTGAAATTTTATTGAATAATATGTTGGCAAATGAAAATAATTGGGCACCTCCTGAGCCACCTCCCGAGCCAACTCCTGAGCCAGCTCCTGAGCCAGTTACTGAGCCTATTCCTAAACCAACTCCGAAGAAGAGAGTTGTTCTATTTCTCAGTCCCGAAGATATGCAAGAGGCAAAGAAATCTATGAAAGAAAAAGGTATTAAAGCTGAAGATGTTAAGAATTTACCTCCTATTGAAGAAATACATGGTCTTAATTTACTGCCTGTTGAAGAAGTGCTAGTTAGTGCTTGGATGAGTTTGATGACTTTATGTTCAAGCAAGACGACTTTAATGCTTATTTTGGTAGACAATTAAAGCAGAATACCTTTATGATTAAACGCTTGAGTGATTATATGGATAATATTAGAGGTGAACTTAAACTTGTTAGCAAACATGCTTATATGGTTACCACTCAAGTAGAACAAGTACTTAAAGCTCAGAAAGAAATGCTTGATGAAATGAATAGTAAGAAAAATGATTATGCTGTTAGAGTGGCTACTAGAACTGGTAGAATGACTCAGGAACCTTTGTATCCTGGAGGCCACCCTAAGAGAATCGAGCAAGATTCTCAAAGAAATAATATTGATGCACCTAGTTCTTCTAAAAGGAAGAAAAAGAAAAATGATAGAACTGTGCAAACTTCTAGTGAACCTATTGCTGAACCACCTGATAATCCAAATGATATCTCTATGTCTGATGCTGAAACACAATCTGACAATGAACATGAACCTAGTGAAAATGTTAATGATGATGTTCATGATGATGCTCAACCTAGTAATGATAATGATGTAGAAGTTGAACCTGCTGTTGATCTTGATAACCCACAATCAAAGAATCAACGTTATGATAAAAGAGACTTCGTTGCTAGGAAACATGGTAAAGAAAGAGAACCATGGATTTAGAAACCCATGCCTTTTCCTCTGAAACCATCCAAGAAAAAGGATGATGAGGATTTTGAGCGCTTTGCTGAAATGATTAGACCTATCTTTTTGCGTATGCGATTGACTGATGTGCTCAAAACAAATCCTTATGCTAATTATATGAAGGATATCATTACTAATAAAAGAAAGATACCGGAGGCTAAAATTTCCACCATGCTTGCTAATTACACTTTTAAGGGTGGAATACCAAAGAAACTTGGAGATCCAGGAGTACCTACTATACCATGCTCCATTAAAAGAAATTATGTTAAAACTGCTTTATGTGATCTTGGAGCCGGTGTTAATGTTATGCCTCTCTCTTTATATCATAGACTTGACTTGAATAAGTTGACACCTACTGAAATATCTTTGCAAATGGCTGATAAATCAACTGCTATACCTGTCGGTATTTGTGAGGATGTACCTGTTGTGGTTGCAAACTTACTATTTTAACGGACTTTGTTATTCTTGATATTCCCAAGGATGATAGTATGTCTATTATTCTTGGAAGACCTTTCCTTAATACTGCAGGGGCTGTTATTTATTGCAACAAAGGCAATGTCACTTTTCATGTTAATGGTAATGAGCATACGGTGCACTTTCCGAGGAAACAACCTCAAGTTTATAGTATCAACATTATTGGAAAAATTCCATCGATTATATTTGGAGGTTTTGAATTTCCTCTTCCTACTGTCAAAAAGAAATATGATATACTTATTGTTGGGGATGTCCATATCCCCGTTGAGGTAACATAGTGTTATTCGAAATTTCTCCGGTTCCATGATTATCGGAATGAGTTTGTTAACAAGACTTGATCAACCTTGTTAGTGGATTCTTTTTGATGAGCATTAGATGGATGAAACTAGAAGCACAACCTTCTGTACCCTCTTTATATTTTATGTTCTTTAGTAGAAATAAAGTAAAATAGTATTTTTCTGTCTGTTTCCTGACTTATCCATGCAATATAAAAATATCCCGAAAATAAAAGTCCTCAGAATGCCATGCCAATTTAATATGATTTTTTTGGGAATATTTAAGGATTTTTAGTGCATAAATTACCACGGGGGAAGCTGCCACCTGGTCACGAGGGTGGAGGGCGCGCCCTACCCCCTGGGCGTGCCCCCCTACCTCGTGGGCCCACGGTGGCCCTCCTCCACTTATTCCTGCACCCATCTTCTTCCTCTATCTCGCACAAACCCGAAAAACCAACTCAAGCTCGTGTTCCAGCAACTTTTGCTGCGATTTTCGATCTCCTTGCTCAAAGCACCTCTCGCAAAACTGCTTGGGGAGATTGTTCCTTGGTATGTGACTCCTCCATTGGTCCAATTAGTTTTTGTTCTAGTGCTTTATTCATTGCAAATTTGTGCTGCATAGGTGACCATGTTCTTGAGCTTGCATGTCAAATATATATGGTTCCAAGTAGTTCTAATGCTTGATATATGCTCTAGGCACTTGTATGAGTAGTTGCTATCAATCTTATTGAAGTTGGTTCACTTTGTTTGAAGTTACTAAAATTTTTAGATTGTTTCAGAAATAATGAAGAGACTTTTGAGGGGCTCGTCGAGCCGAAGTTCTAAGGAGAAACAAAAGGAAGAAGAACAGAAGCCCAAATTTAATCTTCCTCGTATCGCGAAGGTCCGGCCGTGTGAATGGCCTTCCGATGACTTCTTGAGAAGTGCCGGGATTTATGAAGATTTCAATCTATCGATTGAGAATGCCGGCCTCACCAACTTCCTCCGCAACCAACGTCATCAGTATGTCTTACTCATAAATACTTTTGTGCAGAACTTCTATTTTTCCCTAAGAAATCACCTCCAACAGTAGAGTTCCATTTATATGATGTTGCTAGGGAGATGACATTAGCTGCATTTTGAGAGGTTTGCAAAATACCTTTCGAGGGTTCTTTAGATGAACCACACCGTAATGAAGTGGAAGCTTATATTGACACTATCACTGTGGGAGAAACCAGGAAGGTTTCTGATGCAAGAATTACTAGCATACATTTCCCTGTTTTACGCTACTTTGCCTTATTTGCTAGTCATTGCTTGATTGATCGCGGGAACTGTGGGAACCTTAGTATTCCTGATATTATTATTTTGCTCCATGGTTTATACCGCAATAACTCTGTTAGTATGGGTGGAATTGTTGCTAGACGGTTGAGTATGAACCATACTAAGGGCCCCATCTTTGGAGGAATTTATGCTTCACGCCTAGCTGAACATTTTGAAATACCTATTAGGCATGAGGAGAAAGAAGAAACAGCGCTGCCCCGTGCTTATTTAGATTATAAGAGTATGGTAGCGCATGATTTTCTTGTTAAGAATTGCGAAAGGGCGCTTAAATATAAATTATACTTTGATAAACATCACCCTGAGACTATTACTTTGCCTGCTCCCTCTTTGTTTAATTTGTCTGCAGGTACTTACATTGTTCCGTGGGCGGCTGTTCAAGCCTATCGGAATCCTGCACCAGCCTCGGAACCGGAGCCTCCATGAATGTATGTTTATTCTTGGGATCCTGAGGCGGTTGCCAGCCTGTGGCAGTCAGAGTCCTCTTCATCACATTATGATCCCAACTAATCTTCATCGCAGTACGACCCCAGCTTCAGCTACGGATAGCAGCCAGGTTATCCCTGGCAATAGACCAACTTAGGCCAAAAGCCTAATCTTGGGGGAGTACGTATTTCCCACCGACATTACCTTCATGTTCACACACACTCATTGCTAGATGTCGGTGCTCATACTCTTTCAGTGTAATATCCATGCTAGTTTATTTTCCTTTTTCCTGCTTTCTTCTTGTGTGTTTAATAAACCTTAAGAAAAACAAAAAAATTAGTGTTAGTCTACTTTCCATGCTTGTAGTAGAATTAAAAAGAAAACCCAAAAATATTTCCCGTCCTTCTTTTGCTTGTTCGGAGCTTTCCCATGTAAATAGTTTTTATTTTTCTTTTCCTTTCTATGGGGGTCGAGAAGACTATATTGAAAATGCTTAGTGGCTCTTATATGCAAGATTGTTTATTTAACTTAGCGCCCATATTACTTGTCTTCTCTCTTGAGTTGAATGCTTGCAGATTCCAGCTTAGTCCAATGCATGTGCACTTTTATTATTATACACACCGTTCGGTCGTGCAATTGAAAGGCAATAATGATGATATATGGACTCATTGGGATGAGAAAAGCTGGTATGAACTCGACCTCTCTTGTTTTTGTAAATATGATGATTCATCGTTCCTGATTCAGCTATTATGAAGTAAACATATTTGCAATGACATTTAGAGATTGTAGTTGCTTGTGCCATGCTTGATTAGCTATGAGTTATAATGGTTAACCTTGCGTGCCAACATGCTATTGAGATGATTATGATGTGGTATGATAGGATGGTATCCTCCTTTAAATGAATTGAGTGACTCGACTTGGCACATGTTCACGCATGTAGTTGAATCAAATCAACATAGCCTTCATGATATTTATGTTCATGGTGGATTATATCCTACTCATGCTTATATTCGGTGTGAATTAATTTTAATGCATGTTTATGACTGTTGTCGCTCTCTCAGTTGATCGCTTCCCAGTCTTTTGCTAGCCTTCACCTGTACTAAGCGGGAATACTGCTTGTGCATCCAAACTCCTTAAACCCCAAAGTTGTTCCATATGAGTCCACTATACCTTCCTATATGCGGTATCTACCTGCCATTCCAAGTAAATTTGTATGTGCCAGACTCCAAACCTTCAAATGAAATTCTACTTTGTATGCTCGAGCAGCTCATGTGCAACTATGGCTGCCTATATCTTCCATGCTAGGTGGGTTATTCTCAAGAGGAGTGGACGCCGCTCCTCATACACGAGAAAGGGCCGGTAACCGGGATGCCCAGTCCCATGATCCAAAAAGATCAAAGCAAATCAAAATAATTAAACAAAACTCCCCCTGGGACCCGTTGAATGTTGGAGGAACTCGTTGTTTCGAGCAAGCCATGGATTGATGCTTGTGGAGGAGGGGGAGTATAAACCTTTACCATTCTGTTTGGGAACTGCCTATAATGCATGTAGTATGGAAGATACAACATCTCATAGTTGTTACGTTGACAGTGAAAGTATGCCGCTCAAAATATTATTTATCTCTATTTCAAAAATCAAGCTCTGGCACCTCTACAAATCCCTGCTTCCCTCTGCGAAGGGCCTATCTATTTACTTTTATGTTGAGTCATCACCCTTCTTATTAAAAAGCACCCGCTGGAGAGCACACTGTTGTTTGCATTCATTATGATTGGTTTAAATTGGGTATGACTTGACTGGATCTCTTTTACCATGAATTACAATGTTTAGTTAGTCCTTGATCTTTAAAGGTGCTCTGCATTTATGTTTTGCGGTCTCAGAAAGGGCTAGCGAGATACCATTTTGTTATATCATGTTATGATTATTTTGAGAAAGTGTTGTCATCCGAGTTTTATTATTATGGCTCGCTAGCTGATTATGCTATTGATATGAGTAATTATGAGACCTACGTGTTATTGTGAGTATGGTTAGCTCATAATAATTGCTGAAACTTGAATGCTGACGTTTCATGTTTACAACAACAAGAGCAAACAGAGTTTGTAGAAGTTTTTCTTTTTCTCTTTCAGTTTGTCAACTGAATTGCTTGAGGACAAGCAAGGGTTTAATCTTGGGGGAGTTGATACATCTCCGTCGTATCTAATTTTCCAAACACTTTTGCCCTTGTTTTGGACTCTAACTTGTATGATTTGAATGGAACTAACCCGGACTGACGCTGTTTTCAGCAGAATTGCCATGGTGTTGTTTTATGTGCAGAAAACAAAAGTTCTCGGCATGACCTGAAACTCCACGGAATATCTTAGAATAAATAATAAAAAATCCATGCCAAAGATGAAGACCAGGGGGCCCACACCCTGTCCACGAGGGTGGGGGGCACGCCCCCCTACCTCGTGGGCCCCCTGGTGGCCGTCGGACGCCAACTATAACTCCATATATTGGCTTTCAAGGAGAAAAAAAACAGAGAGAAAGTTTCATCGTGTTTTACGATACGGAGCCACCGCCAAGCCCTAATATCTCTCGGGAGGGCTGATCTGGAGTCCGTTCGGGGCTCCGGAGAGGGGGATTCGTCGCTGTCGTCATCATCAACCATCCTCCATCACCAATTTCATGATGCTCACCGCCGTGCGTGAGTAATTGCATCATAGGTTTGCTGGACGGTGATGGGTTGGATGAGATTTATCATGTAATCGAGTTAGTTTTGTTAGGGTTTTATCCCTAGTATCCACTATGTTCTGAGATTGATCTTGCTATGACTTTTCTATGCTTAATGCTTGTCACTAGGGCCCGAGTGCCATGATTTCAGATCTGAACCTATTATGTTTTCATGAATATATGTGAGTTCTAGATCCTATCTTGCAAGTCTATAGTCACCTACTATGTGTTATGATTCGGCAACCCCGAAGTGACAATAATCGGGACCACTCCCGGTGATGACCATAGTTTGAGGAGTTCATGTATTCACCATGTGTTAATGCTTTGTTCCGGTTCTCTATTAAAGGGGGCCTTAATATCCCTTAGTTTCCAATAGGACCCCGCTGCCACGGGAGGGTAGGACAAAAGATGTCATGCAAGTTCTTTTCCATAAGCACGTATGACTATTTACGGAATACATGCCTACATTATATTGATGAACTGGAGCTAGTTCTGTGTCACCCTATGTTATGACTGTTACATGATGAACCAATCCGGCATAATTATCCATCATTGATCCGGTACCTACGAGTTTTCCATATACTGGTTTACGCTTATTTACTTTTCCGTTGCTACTGTTACAATCACTACAAAAATACCAAAAACATTACTTTTGCTGTCTTTACTTTGTTACCGTTGTCACCACTATCATATTACTTTGCTACTAAACACTTTGCTACAGATACTAAGTTTCAGGGTGTGGTTGAATTGACAACTCAGCTGCTAATACTTGAGAATATTCTTTGGCTCCCCTTGTGTCGAATCAACAAATTTGGGTTGAATACTCTACCCTCGAAAACTGTTGCGATCTCCTATACTTGTGGGTTATCTGGCTCTATACTGTAGCGGCTGCACCCCTCGCGTGATGCATGCGGCCATGACCCTGATCATGGTCAGTCCGGAATGAGCTAACAATCTTATCCGGCCCATCAGGTAAAAAATGTCCTTGTCGCTTTCCCTCTGAGGGCTCCGTGGACGCCAACTTAGGCGCTTCTTCAGTGGGGCATTGTCAAACTCAGGGAGGCCGATCCGGACAGGATCTGGCAGTGGGACGTCCTCTATGTAAAACCATTCCGAAGGCCAGTCCTCGGACGCCTTCTTTGGGGTTCCGGATAGGTATCCGGTCCCGGCGATGCGCCACACTTCGGCTCCGCCCACTTGATACATTGACCCCTTCCGAGAACGGGGCACAAGGCAGAATAGCTATTTCCACATCCCGAAATGAGCCTCAACATCCAAAAACAGCTCGCAGAGGGCTACGAAGCCCGCGATATGCAATACGGAGGCTGGTGTAAGATTGTGTAGCTGGAGGCCATAGTACTCCAGTAGCCCCTGGAGAAACGGATGGATTGGAAATCCGAGCCCTCTTATTAGATAAGGGACAAGGCATACCCGCTCTCCTTTGGAGGGATTGGGGGCACTCTCCGCTTGCTCTCCACCATTATAAACGGCAAGACCGGCTCGAACTGGGACCATATAGGCCGGGGGGAGAAACCCCTTGGTCTGGAGCGTCACTAGCTCGCTATGCGGGATGGAGCATCTCTCCCAATGTCCAGGCTTAGGGCTGGAAGGGCAAAGGGAGGAGTTGCGGCGGCTGGCCATGGTGGAATGGACCTTTGTCGGATGCGCTCTGATGAACACTCGTGAAAGGGAGAAGGTGTGGTTTGGATCTAAATCCTCGTCCCCTTAAATGGGCGGCTCATTTACGTGGCTAGGGGTGTGGATGTAAAAACACTCAGACTTTTCATATTCGTTTGACACGTGGGAGACGGCCATTATTGGGCGTAGAAGCCAAGGAGCGCAACATTTACAAGAAACTGGAATTTATTCAACAGGTACATGGAATTTGGAGGAGAACCCGCCTTGCAATGCCGAAGACAATCTGCGCGCCAGACTCATCGTCATTGAAGCCTGGTTCGGGGGCTACTGAGGGAGTCCTCGATTAGGGGGTGTCCGGATGGCCGAACTATACCTTCAGCCGGACTCCTGGACTATGAAGATACAAGATTGAAGACTTCGTCCCGTGTCCGGAAGGGACTTTCCTTGGCGTGGAAGGCAAGCTTGGCGATACGGATATGTAGATCTCCTACCATTGTAACCGACTCTATGTAACCCTAACCCTATCCGGTGTCTATATAAACCGGAGGGTTTTAGTCCGTAGGACAACACAATCATACCATAGGCTAGCTTGTAGGGTTTAGCCTCTCTGATCTCGTGGTAGAGCTACTCTTGTACTACCCATATCATCAATATTAATCAAGCAGGACGTAGGGTTTTACCTCCATCGAGAGGGCCCGAACCTGGGTAAAACTTCGTGTCCCTTGCCTCCTGTTACCATCTGGCCTAAACGCACAGTTCGGGATCCCCTACCCGAGATCCGCCGGTTTTGACACCGACAATGGGCACTGCTCAGCCCGTTTTTATAGACCAAATACCTTAGGGAGTGTTCGGCGTCGCGAGTTTGGCCTTATATGCATCAGCTCTGAATCATGTCTTTGGTCAAATTTTGGGTTTGCCCGGCTCCTGTGTTTTGCTGCCTTAAGTTCCGCCCTATCGGCTAAGGTGGCACCAGGAGAACTACTGCGATTGTGCCCCGGTTCAGCCAGGCGAGCACCTCAGTAGAGAAAGCCGAAAACTGACTATCATGATACATCATGAGACTCGTCAACCACTCGATGACCTATCGGAGTCTTCGGGATTCCTCCGCATTAACAAAGGGTCGTTTCCCGGCCAGGCACACACGCACCCCGAGTTCGGGCGAGCGCGGCACCACCAGGGGCTATATAGTAGCCCCCTTGTCAAACTCCTATGGCTAAGTGAAAGTGATAAAGCATTATAGTCCGATTGCCTAGTTCGCTGCGCTATCACCTCCTTCATGGACCAAGACGTTGGATCAAGTGTGAGAATGCGCCTTCTACGAACACCCCCGCATTATATGCGTGGGGGCTGAAGCCGACGACTGCCATCTTTTAGATTATATACACATATACCTCAACGGTCGCACAGGAGGCATTATAATACTGGCAGGCACAAGTATAAAAAGCTTCTGCAATTCATCAAAATATTGTTTTACAATCATACACATTATTCGAACATAATATCCTTCGAGCACTGCGTCTCTATTAAACGAGCGCCTTGCAGAACTTCCTGAAAATAGTGCTCAGCAGGTATTCGGCCTCCGTCCGAATCTTGGGATGCAACAACGGCGGCCTGCATCTCCGCCCAGTATGTCTTGACACGGGCAAGGGCCATCCGCGCACCCTCTATGCATGCTGACCTCTTCATTGGATTGATATGCGGCACGACACCAAGGAACTGCTGCACCAAGCTAAAATAACTGTTCGGCTTTGGCCTGCCGGCCACAAATGATTAACGACATCCTTCATGGCGAGTCCGGACAACCTATTCAGTTCGGCCCATTCGGCCAAACGGTCGGTCAACGGAAGTGGACGCTCCGGATTGTTGAACTGTGACCAGAAGAGCTTCTCCACTTTGCTATCTTTCTGATCTCGGAAATGTTCGGCCGCATCAGCGGCACTCGCAGCTAAATCCAAATATGCGTCCGCCGAACTCCACATCCGGTCCAACGGAGCGTATTTAGGATCTCCGAACTTCATCCGCAGTATAAAGGGCTTTCCAGCCGCGATATCTCCGGCCTGACGCAGCTCCTCCTTCATCGCTCTCATCGCAGAACGAGCATCCTTGGCCACTGTAGTGGCCTTCTCTAGGTCTGTCCGCTCCGCCCGATCTTCTTTTTCAAGAAGCTTGCAGCGGTCAGCAACGTTCTTTAACTTCACAGCCATCTCGACCATTTCCTTCTTGCTTCGGCAGTGAGCAGCCTGTTCGGCTTTCAGCTCTTCAATTTCCTTTACGGCAGCCGCATCACTTCTCCTAGCTTGCTCCTTGGCTCGGGCAAGTTCCGCCCGAAGGTTCTCCATGGCAGCGGCCCCATCTGCATCAAGCACACACGTTGTAAGATACTGGCATCAAGCTCCTCTTACCAGGTGTCTCTGGCGAAATTACATACCTTGTGCCTCGTCAAGCCACTTGTTGACAAGCACGATGTCGGCCTCTGCCACGTCAAGTATCCGCGTTAGCTCGGCAAATTCATCAGTCCGGCTGGCCACCGGACACTTCGCCACCTACATAGGAAGGCGGCAAAATTATACCTGGGACTATGATCCTCTGCGTGCTGTCGTCTTCGACAACACACAAAGTCTCAGGGGCTACTATCTACACAGGGCGCATTTTATATGCGGAACTATCAAAAGGTACATCACCTCACGTACCTCAAAACCTGTCAGTAAACTCCTGACGGCCTCATGCAACCCGCTTTCCGCTGACGAAATCCTTTCAATTACCGTACCCATCAACGTACGGTGTTCCTCTGAGATAGACACTCGCCCTAACAGATCCTTCAGTTCATCCGACCGAGCACCAGGCGGTGCCGGACTCGTTCGATGGCCTCTTTCAAAGACCAAACACGGATGGCCTTGGGGGGCCATATGACTGCCTTCCGGCCCTTCCGGATTCGGAGAAACCCTCCGCGACGATACCTCAGGATCGTCCGCCTCGTAAGGCGGTACGGCAGGGGGAGGCGTTCCGCTCTCCATCATCTCCGGAAGAAGATCCCCCGAAGATGAGCTCTGCTGAGAAGGGCTGAGATCCGAACTATAAGGTAAAATTTCGGTTATTTTCCTCAGAAATAAAACAAGGATTCCTCTCATGTTAAACCTCCCCTCTCTACTTACGGCTCGGTGGAGGGCTGATCCCCTTGAGGGCATAGTACGGCTGAGGTATTCCCTGGCACAGGACCCTCTGGCGAATATTTCTTCCCCCGCTTTGAGACCATGGAATCCGGGTCTTCAGAGGCAGTCCTCTTCCTCCCCTGAGTAGAGGAATTTTCGATTCCTCCTTTCCAGACAGGCTCCTTCAGGGAGGCAGCAGCTTCTTTGTCCCCCCTTCGCTTTCTTCCGATGGCACGATCTCCAGCATCCTGGTTAACACGGGATCCGGCGAGGTCTCGGGAAGAGGGGCCGGACACCTGATTAACTTCGCCTTCGCTACCCACTCATGTTTCAAAGACAACTCTTTTAAGGGTGATGTTGTGATAAATGAACGGATGGTGTGTCCGGGCACAGGGCTACTTACTTGAGTATCCGGACGATTGCAGCTCAGACCTGCGTCCTCCGTAGAATTCGGACACACTACTTGTGGTCCGAAGAACAATTTGTACATCTCCACGGGCGTCATGCCAAGAAAATGTTGGAGAACTCGTGGTCCCTCCGGGTTGAACTCCCACAGGCGGAGGGGGCGACGTTGGCAGGGCAGAACTCGGCGAATTAACATAACCTGTGTCACAATGACCAGACTGATGTCTCTTTCTAGGAGATCTCGGATGCGGCCCTGCAACAAGGGCACGTCCTTTGCCGACCCCCAGTCCAGCCCCTTATTGACCCATGACGCCAGTCGTGGCGGATGACCCGAGTGGAAAGCAGGTGGCGCCACCCACTTGGTGCTCTTGGGAGCTGTGATATAAAACCACTCTTGTTGCCATAAGCTAAACTCCTCTTGAAAAGAGCCCTCGGGCCATGGAGCGTCAGCATTCTAGCTTATAACAGCGCCTCCGCACTCCACATGCTATCCATCGATCATCTTCGGATCTACTTTAAAGGCCTTAAGCCACAGTCCGAAGTGAGGAGTAATATGGAGGAAGGCTTCGCACACGACAATGAACGATGAGATGTGGAGGATGGACTCCGGAGCTAAGTTGTGAAATTCCAGCCCATAATAAAACATGTGCCCCCTCACGAAGGGATCCGTCACGAAGCCTAGCCCTCGGAGGAAGTGAGACACGAACACCACGCTCTCACCAGGCTTGGGAGTAGGGATAACCTGCCCGTGGGCGGGCAGCCTATGCGAGATTTCGCCAGTCAAAAACCTGGCCTCTCTCAGCTTTAGCACGTCTTCCTCCGTGACGGAGGAAGGCATCCATCGGCCTCGAAGGTCAGAGCCGAACATCGTCAAAGGCCCGAAGCGCCTGAAATCTGGGACCTTGGGTGTTGGAACTCGAGGCGAAGGGCGAGTTCGATTGAGAGTAAGGCCTTGGTCTCTTTATAAGAGGTTGAATTCCAAGAGCCCTCCCCGTGACCGTATGGGACTCGCCTTTGATCGAGGAGGCATACCAATGGGCACGACTGGGTTACCCACGTCCGTATTGATGAGAATCCCGTAAATAAAGGGGACACGATCTCTGCTTCGACAAGACATCCCAAGGAAACTGCCTCACAAAACTCGCTGAGGTGGGACACTAAAAATGGTTCAAATAAAGGCTTGGCTGTGGTGTGATGACACGCTACGGAATACGTCAGCAAATTAGATTTGTGTAAGTATTATTCTCTCTACGACAATATGTGGAACTTATTTTGCAGAGTCGGACACTATCCTTGTGTTCAAAATCTTCTAAGAAGTATTCGAAGGAGGAACCCGCCTTGCAATGCCGAAGACAATCTGCGCGCCAGACTCGTCGTCATTGAAGCCTGGTTCAGGGGCTACTGAGGGAGTCCTAGATTAGGGGGTGTCCGGATAGCCAGACTATAACCTCTGGCTGGACTCTCAGACTATGAAGATACAAGTTTGAAGACTTCGTCCCGTGTCCGGATGGGACTTTCCTTGGCGTGGAAGGCAACCTTGGCAATATGGATATGTAGATCTCCTCCCATTGTAACCGACTCTGTGTAACCTAGCCCTCTCCGTTGTCTATATAAACCGGAGTGTTTTAGTCCATAGAAAAGAACAACAATCATACCATAGGCTAGCTTCTAGGGTTTAGCCTCTTTGATCTTGTGGTAGATCTACTCTTGTACTATCCATATCATCAATATTAATCAAGCAGGAGTAGGGTTTTACCTCCATCGAGAGGGCCCGAACCTGGGTAAAAACACTGTGTCCCTTGTCTCCTGTTACCATCCGCCTAGACAAATAGTTCGGGACCCCCTACCCGAGATCCGCCGGTTTTGACACCGACACCTAGATATTCTTATAACTATGCTCAATTCTGTCAATTGCTCAACAGTAATTTGTTTACCCACCGTAATACTTATGCTCTCGAGAGAAGCCACTAGTGAAACCTATGGCCCCCAGGTCTATTTTCCATCATATTAATCTTCCGTCAACAAGCTATTTCCTTTTCCGTTTATTTTGCTTTCTTTACTTTGCATCTTTATCATAAAAATATCAAAAATAATATCTTACCATATCTATCAGATCTCACTTTTGTAAGTGACCGTGAAGGGATTGACAACCCCTTTATTGCGTTGGTTGCGAGGATTTTATTTGTTTGTGTAGGTGCGAGGGACTCGTGCGTGGCCTCCTACTGGATTGATACCTTGGTTCTCAAAAACTGATGGAAATACTTACGCTACTTTGTTGCATCACCCTTTCCTCTTCAAGGGAAAACCAACGTAGTGCTCAAAAGGTAGCAATGTAGCACAGTCAATCCAAGGAATACGTTTCCGTTAGTATGTACATCCCACACAATTAATCCAAGAAGTATGTTTCCGTTCATATATACATCCCGCACAGTCACTCCAAGGAAAATGTTTCCGTTCACAGGTGCAACACACACAATTTTCCCCACTGAATAATTTGTGATAGTGTTGCCATTGCACATGCTATTAACAATTTTATCGTTTGCGTTATTGAATGCATCACACACGGTGCGTAGAAGAAACTGTGTGTCATAGACTGTCCATCACACACACTTTTTATGTGGTAAACATTTGCACAAGGTGGCCTAACACAAACAGTTTTCAAGAGGATGTCATGTGTGATTGTTCATTGATCCAACACGGTTTATTCCTAGAAACTGTGTGCTTTGCCTGAGGCCATCGCCCATGGTGTTTTCTCAATGACTGTTTGCAATAGAAAAACCCAATTAGCAGGCTAATTGGCCATTAGCAGGCTAATTGTCCTATTATTAATAGTTCATTTATTAATCTAATTGACATTTCAGTTTAAGCACACAATATATTTCATTTTCATATTAAGGAAGAAGGATTTCATAATTGAAATACATTAGAGTACAACATCATATAGCTTCAGCACTCAGCTACCCCATTACACAACTGCACCAACACCAAGTTTCACATACAACATCTATAACCTTTTGAAATTGGTATCATAAACGATACATAGACAGATGAATCTCATCAGGAAAACTGCTGAAGCGGAAGGCGAATATTGAGCCTTCATTAATGTTGAAGGTCTTTGCAACTTTATGCCAGTGCTTATGGATGATTGACCGTCCATACTTCGCCCTCTTCAGGAACACTTTGATATTGAACAGTGGGTGTTGTATGAATACATTCCTTGCCTCCAGAATATAGAGGTGGTTTTAGAGATAATCATCAGTGAACTTCTTTGGAAAGGCCTGAAAACAAGGATGTGCATAAATATCTTATCTATATTGGAAATGGGGTAAAGGAATAAAAAAGGCAAGGTATAACAGTTAGTACCATCCTGTAGTGAACTGATGTCTTCTTCATTGTGCAGACAAAGATCTTGTTGTTTTTTGTCACTAATTTCTTTGTCTTGACAATCTTTCTTAGTTTCTTGACTTCACTGATATTCATGGACAACTCATTTCCCCATATGCAAAAATGGTCGAACAGTGGGTTAAAACCTCTGATAGCAGGACCTACATGTGCAAGACCAAATTGTTAAAAACCGAAATATTAGAATGTTTCATGCAATTGCACAATAATGTGCTATTAGACAAAGGACCATGCATGTGAAACCTTGATTGTAAACCTCAGTGCTTCCCACTGTGTCACTGCAACACATATAAGGTAAGTAGTGACCAGGTTAAGTGAGGGTTCACATGCTATTAGTAAAATATGTTGATGAAAAATAAGCAGATTGCTGATTCGTCATATTAATTCAAGCCACATGGAAAACACATTTATCCAAACCAATCATGATTAAGAACTAGGAAATATAGCAATTGTATATGTTTCTCATGTATTAAGTGCAGCCAATTCGGTTTATTCCTCACATGCACGACAATACAAAATTCTACCGACGATAATTGGACATCACATTGCAGAATTGAACAAAGCAGTTAACTAAACACCATAACAAATGAACCAAATATTAACTGAGCACCACATTGCACGCTATAACATACTCCTAATAGAAGATCAGACAGTTAACCAAACCAAGCATGCTTAACAACTTGGAAATATAGCAATTGTATTTGTTTCTCATGTATTTAGTACAACAAAATTCGATTTATTTCTCACATGGTATACAATAACAGAATGCACCCACAACAATTGAACATCACATTGTAGAATTGAACCAAACAGTTAAATAAACACCACAACAAATGAACCAAATGTTAACTGGGCACCACATTGCACAATGTATAACATACTAGAATATCAGACAATTAACCAAACCAACCATGCTTGACAACTTAGAAATATAGCAATTGTATTTGTTTCTCATGTATTTTGTAAAGATAAATTCGATTTATTTCTCACATGGAAGAAAATAAAAAATTGCACCCTGAAGAATTGAACATCACATTTGTAGAATTGAACCAAACAGTTAACTGAACTTAACAACTAATCAACCAAACAGCTAATAAGTGAGCACCACATTGCATGATATATACAACATATACACTAGAGCAACAGATTGCATGTTAAAAGTAGATAGGACAATTCACTAGAATTTTTTAAGGATAGGCAGGAGCAGCACATGCAATGGGTAAACCGAGCATGCTTAACCGGCGTAGCTAGCAAACTGAACATAGGTCCTTATAGTAAGCTAATAAGACAAGCTACTCCTCATCGTTAGATATCGACGATGATTGGCTCCTTGGACATGGAAGAGGGCGAGGCCTCCACAACGTGGGTGCCCTCGTCATGGTGGTGAGTTTCTGAGACGCTCCGGGCACCAACCTGCAAGCTCTCGAGCTTAGTAAGCATGAGCATGTTGAGAAAACACCTCGTAGTCTTCATCGAAGGCACCGATGGTGGCCTTGAGAAAACACAACGAACTGTTGTTTAAAGCAGCCAACCGTGTCCCGGCATCGGCAGGCATCGACAGTGGCCTTGACGGCAAGGTGCTCCTCCAAGATCTGGGGGTCAGCATGAATGGTAGCCATCGCGACCTCATCCGCGCGTGCGGCCGCGATTTGCTGTTCCGCTGCCAAATGCTCCTTGAGCTCCTGGCTATACTGCAATAACCATGGCTTAGGGTGGCATTTATTTGGGGAAGGGGTCGGTGATTTGGGTGGAAGGTGTCACACCAGCGGTTGGGGCATGCGGGATGTGGAAGGAGGAGGATGGGGGTCGGGTCTGGATAACCAGCCTGGATCGACGAGGCCGAGCAGCGTGAAGGCAGGTCGCCGGCGAGGAGGCAGCACTGCAAGCAAGGAGTGAAGGTTTCAACTTGTAAAGGAAGGCAGAAACAGGGGAAATGTGGCTTTTGGTAAGGGGGAGGGGCGGGGAGGTAGATATTTTGCGGAAGCCAAAAATTTTGGATCGATGCAGTGAAAAAACTGGTGCACAAAGTGTCATCAAACACGGTCCCTTATTCAGCACTGTGTACGATATGTCAACATCACAAACGATTCATATAGCTTAACCTATGTGTGATGAGTTTGAATGTGCAAATTTTGGTTTGAATTTCCCTGGTGACAGTGGTCATCCACGTCATTCCATAATTTGGGTACACAAAGGAGACTACATCACACCCACACTTCTTAATCGAGCAAGTTCAGCAATTAAACAGAGTTAGCTGACCTAAATATTACTCTAACAAATTAAAGACTTCACTCTTAGTTAAACAAAACAAAAAGTACTACTATGGCCGGTGCTCGTCGATCTCCGCCGCCTCTTCCATATCCAGCTCGCGCCCGACGATCTCCTGGGGAAGGGGCTCCATAGCATCAATCGCACCATACCCGGCAAGCATCTTGCCATCCGCATCCGCCATATCTTTGGAATAGGCTACCACGAGCTAGGCGTGGGAGACCGCGGTCTGGGATTGGGCGGGCTCCATCGTGTCAAGGTATGCCGCACAGGAATGGACGGCTGCTCGAACGCTCTCGGCGATTGCCAAATCTTTGGCAGTGGGTTGCCGACCATTGTTGGAGAAGCTTCGTTCGATTTGTGTGGTGTCCGCCATGAGTTGGGCATGGGCGGCCTCCATCAGGATAAGGCCGCCGCTGCGGAACGGACAACTGTTGTGCCGCTCTTGCCAGTTGCTATCCCCGAGGCAGATGTTGCTTCCACCACCTGAGAAGCAACAACGGCCATTTGGGTTGCCTTGGCCGCCCGGTTGAAGATAGCGGCCGCGCTCATGAAGCTTGTTGGCACGCGCTTGGTGGCTGCGGCCGCGCTCTCGCCAGAGTGGGTCTACGTCCCCATCTTTCACCGGCGACGATTGAACAGTGAAATGATATTTCGGGAGTGAGCTAGTGTGCTTGACACGCCGGCTGTGGACTGTAGCTGACGCACCTTCTCGTGTAAGATGTATGCGTACTATACTCCGATGGTGCTCCAAGATATTTTCTGCTGCATCTCACACAGTTGGTGATAATAAATTGTGTGTGATCTACTTAATTTTTCATCTTGATTTGAATTACATAATGGGGTCACAGCTGCAAAGGATGGTGTTTAAATTGCTAGAACTTTTATCTGAAGTGGACATGCAACTATAGGTGTGTCGTCAAAAAATTGGAATTATTCAGGGTTCATTTGGACATTTTTATACATTAAGCTGGTTTTCTAGGCATTCCAGGTGCACAATTCAAAATTAAACTACATGCACATGCTCAGGTGCACCAAAATGGGTTGTAAAATGATATATGTTTCCATGGGTTGATGCTTATGTCCCATGCAAAAAAAGGGGATGAATTTTAGACACCACGCCATCGTGGCTCTCCGGCAAACGTTGATGTGCTTGCTTTTGTAATTCTAGTAAATCCAAAACTCGTCTAAAATTCATGAACCTTGGCATGCTATCATGGAATGGCATCAACATGTTGGGGTAAAAAATATTGTCCCATGTGGGGTAGGATATGATATAAGCTTCTCACAAACCAGAGCTTCTCACAAGAAGCCTCATGGTTCCGGTAGGAAAACATGTCACCTTTGTGGACGAAACTATATCGGTTGCCTCTTCTTGCTTTCAAAACATTTCTAGTGTCAACATAGAACAACAGGAGTGTTGTGTCATTTTTTGGGATTTTTCGTGGTTCGCTTGGACATTTTTATACATTAACTGAGTTTTCTATGCATTTATGTGCATAATTCAAATTTGAACTACATGCACATGCTCTAGTGCATATAAACGGGTTGAAAAATGAAATGTGTGTCCTTGGTTGCAACCATAGGTCCCATGCAAGATATGAGAATGAATGTCAAACACATTTGCCACCATCGCTCGGCCGCTAACATTAAGATACATGGTTTTAAAATTATGGTAAATCAAAAACTTGTCTGAAATTCATGAAACTTGACATGCTATCATGGAACAGCATCAACATGCCGGGGTAAAAATATTGTCCCATTTGGGGTAGGTTGGGGTATAATCTTCTCACAAAGCAGAGCTTCTCGCAACAAACCTCATGGTTACGGTAGGGAATGTTTCAACTTTCTGGACAAAACGATATCCGTTGCCTCTTCTTGATTTGAATTTTTTCTCTAGTGTCAACATAGAACAACAGGAGTGTTGTGTTAAATTTCGGAATTTTTTGGGGTTCGTTTGGACATTAATTGAGTTTTCAATGCATTTATGTGCATAACTCAAAGTTCAATTATAGGTACATGCTCTAATGCATATAAATTGGTTGAAAGATCAAATATGTGTCCCTGGTTGCATGCTCAGGTCCCATGGAAGAAATAGGAATGAATGTCAAACACCCTGCCACCATCGCTCGGCCGCAAACATTGAGATACATGGTTATTTAATTCTAGTAAATCCAAAACTCGTCTGAAATTCATGAAACTTGGCATGCTATCATGGAGCGGCATCAACATGCCATGGTAAAAATTTCGTCCCATTTGGGGCAGGTTTGGGTATAAGCTTCTTACAAACCAGAGCTTCTCACAACAAGCCTGATGGTTTTGGTAGGGAACGTGCCACCTTTGGTGGTTGTTTGGATAGCAATCAGTATATGGAAAACGAGTTTGTAGCAGGATTTTAGCAAAATCAGTTTTGTTAATTAATCTTTGGATTACTGATTTACATAATAACACGTTTGCGTCTGGAAAGGGGTAAAAATGGCTTGTGTCTTTCCTTGTTTGGATAAATACCGATTCGCTTCCTTCCATGACCTTCTCTCTCTTACTTTCCTTAATTTTGGCCATTGCCTATGGATTCCCAAGCTCATTTGCGAGCTCGTAGGCGCTGGTACTCCTCCCTACGGGATGGCCTTGATGACTTCGCGCGCGGAGGCTTTCCCTGGTCACGTATAGGCTCGGCTCAAGGAGAGATGTTGCTCGCACTCATCATGTTGTTCGCGGCCCCTCGGCGCTGGCCGTACAAAAGCGTCCCTCGTCGGCCTGCATCGGCTCTGCTCGAGGAGATGTTGTTCGCGGCCCTCTCGACACTGGACGTCGAGGAGCATCCCTCATTGGCACCGCATAGGTTCTGCTCGGGTTGAGCTCATTCACAGTTTCGCCGTGCCTACACTGGCCGTCTAGGAGCATCCATATTCCATACCAGGAAGAGCAGATCTCAAGGGAGTGCTCGACGTCGTCCACCTTGACGGCGGCCATGTCGGGGCTGGAGGTGAGCGCCAAAAAACGCAACTAACGCCACAAAGCTGTTGGGAAACACCCAGGCGGAGAGGGAAGCTGTTACGATCATGTATGTGGCAATCGCGATTGTGGAAAAAATGGATAATAGTTGATTTTCCACAAACCTGAAATCCGGGGATTTGGAGAACCAAGTTTCCTATAAACGTGGATTAGTGATTGTAGCGAAACAAGATTTTATTTGGTTGAACCATTTTCCTGGTTTATAGAGATCAGATTTTGTATATGCGCCCTATCCGTACAAGGCCTTAGGGACAAAACGATATCCGTTGCCTCTTATTGCTTTCAAAAAAAATTCTAGTGTCAACATAGAACAACAAGAGTATTGTGTTAAATTTTGGATTTTTTCGGGGTTTGTTTGGACATTTTTATACGTTAACTGGGTTTTCTAGGCATTTTATGTGCATAATTAAAATTTGAACTACATGCACATGCTCCAGTGCATATAAATTGGTTGAAAAATCAAATATGTGTCATTGGGTGCATGCTTAGGTCTCATGCAAGAAATGAGAATGAATGTCAAGCACCTTGCCACCGTCGCTCGGCCACAAACGTTGAGATACTTTGTTTTAAAATTCTAGTAAATCCAAAACTCTTCTCAAATTCAATTACCTTGGCATGCTATCATGGAGCGGCATCAACATGTTGTGGTAAAAATTGTGTCCTATTTGGGGCAGGTTTTGGTATAATTAAGTTTCTCGCAAACCGTAGCTTCTCACAACAAACCTGATGGTTTCGGTAGGGAACATGCCACCTTTGGGGACGAAATGATATCCGTTGCCTATTCTTGCTTTCAATTTCTTTCTAGTGTTAACATAGAACAACGGGAGTGTTGTGTCAATTTTTGGGATTTTTCGGGGTTCGCTACGACATTTTTATACATTAACTGGGTTTTCTAGGCATTTTATGTGCATAATTCAAAATTGAACTACATGCACATGCTCCAGTGTAGAAAAATGGGTTGACATATCGAATGTGTGTCCTTGGGTGCATGCTTAGGTCTCATGCAAGAAATGAGAATGAATTTCAAACACCAGGGCACTATTGATTGTCGGCAAAACATTGAGATACTTTGTTTTTAAATTCTAGTAATCCAAAACTCGTCTAAAATTCATGAAACTGGCATGCTATCATGGAATGGCACCCGACATGTTGTGCTATATTTCGTGTCCATTTTGAAAGAAGGCACACTCGAATAACAACTAACAAAGGCATTTTGAAACAAATAGCTGTTGTTGACACCAGATTTTGGCACGGTCAAGAAATGTTATTTAAGATGGCCTCAAATGGAGAAGTTATCTACATGAAAGAGTTTTGTATTGTCGATATGAACATATTTGAAGCTTGGTTCATCGCCATCCGGTCTCATCTCAAGGGCCAAAACTATGCTCAAAGTACTAAGATTTTGTGTTTAGATTATTGTTTGGCCAATTACGCCTCAAGGACTGCCTCAAATGAGAAACTTCCTACAGGAATTGTCTCGTTGAAACAACCAATTTTGATACAAAAATCGTCTGAATCCGAGATCGTATGTAAAAGTTAGAGCCACCTGAATGCGGCCCTGTCACGAGCCAAAAGTGGCGTGCCCCATGTCTAGGGTAGCGCAAGTAATAGTCTGTCTTGCAAGAGCGATTCGGCCCTAAAGATGGTCTCGAATAGAAAAACATTCATCATGAAAGTTGTTCGGCTCGTCGAATCGGTTAAATTTTCTTTTGGGCGGATCTTCATCCGAGGTTGTTTGTGGCCCGTGAGAGTCAAAAATCGAACTGATGTCTCAGACTTGCCTAAATCCATGTTTTGCTAATTTTGGAAAGATTTGGAAGGGATTTGGATGTGAATTGGAGTCCTTTACTTGTACCAGAAGTCTAGCCACCTCCTAAATAGATGAGAGGTTATGGTCGATTGAACAACACACAATCGATCTATCAATATATCACTTTTTACCTTTACCTTTATCTTCTCCCTTGTTCTTCTTCTTCCTCATTCTTTGTTCGTTTTTCGTGAAGGAGGACAGCGATCCATGAGGCCCTAGGGGCAATCAGGTCGACCCAGGGCAGCCCATAGCCGTCACGCGCCCTGACGGTGTCCCTCCCGCGCGTGTGGGGTTTCAGGTCTACAAAAGCGTCCGCTGGACTGCTTGCGTACCGCGCTTCCGGTCGGGTCTCCTTCGACGTGAGCTGCGGTGCATCACCCTCGGCGTCGAAGGTACACGGTGACGTGTTCATGTGCAAACACACTTTTTGGCGACTCCGCTAGAGAAGAAGCTTTGAACGGTCTCTGACATGTTCTTGCTACGTAGAGATCGTCGTATAGGGTTTGTAACCTACAAAGGTAATATGAATACCCAGTCCCCCAGAGTAGATGCAAATAATTCATATGGTGTTACTAGATCGTTCAATGAATATACTCTACCGGCCATCCCATGTTTTTTCAATCGTGCATCTAATTGCATGCATATGCCGATTCAAAGTAATCTACATGCTTCAATTTCTTCTGATACTAGTAACATGAACCATGTGTACTCCAACTCTCATGCATCGGCAACCCCAGAAATCATTATGCCAATGAACAACATGATGGGTTTGATTAATCAATTTGAAACACCTCATGTTAAAATTTCCAATAGAGTACAAGAAAGTGTTTCACCCTTTTATTCATTGGGAACTAATTTGCAATATGTGAATATATACTTGTCGATGGATGGGAGAATTGGCCATGCTACTACTAGCTATTCGGCCAGTTACTCTCAACCACCATATGCTACATGTGTTGTTAGTAATTTTCAGCACCGTACGCAACTGTATATGTTCATAACTCGGCCCCGCACATTCATGGTCACACCCGAATAAGTGAAAATTTTGCAGGAACACACGTGCCATCATCTAATATTTTAGCATATAATGCATGCTCTACGCAATTCGAAAATTTCGGCAACACTCACGAATCGTTGCCGAAAGAATCTGAAAGTATTATGGAGCAATCCCTTCCAGAAGCGATTGTGGCTGTGTTAAAAAAAGAGCTTGGCACAAAACAGGAGGATTAGTTATCTTTGCCTTGAACAATATAAAAAGGGGTTGTTTCCTGATTATGCTGCAATAAAGGCTAGAGTTTTGCAAGAAGATGAAACTTCATCTATATACAATAATTCATACACCTCCACCTTGTACCGCAACATATTATACGCCCCCTACACAATTGCAAATTTTCAGCAACACTAACAATTCATTGACGAAAGATCCTAAAAGTATTGGTGGGAAAACTGATCTAGAGCGGGCTAAAATTGAGAAGGGAGTTAAAGCTTTGCGCGATAGGGTACAAGTACTTCACTAGGAGAGAATTAATAGGGAATTGGCCCAAAGAAAACAAGCCTTGCCAATCTGTGGAATCAATGAAAAGAAGGATGATTCTGAACATGAAAGTGCCTCGGTTGAAAAGGCTGAATCAAGTAGTATATATTTTGAATCCATCAAATCCAAAGAGGCAAGCGTCATTGAGATAGGGCATGGCAAGCATAGGAAAACAGTTGTGCTTGATTTTTCTGAAGTTAATGGAACCTACTTCCTGCCCTATAAGTTTTGTGCCATAGAAATTGACAAGCCTCAAGGACAAGAGCAAGTAGCCGAACAAAGTTCAGCTGACAAGGATCTTCAAAGTAATGATGCATCGAATCAAGAAAAAGATGATGACAAGGTGTTGGGGAGCTATCCAAAGATAGAGAAAGATATTGTTCAAGTGACACCACCATCATGCTCTCCCAACATATTTGAAGAGGTATGTCTAGCAAGTAATTTACCTGTTTTCACATTTGGTCACAACTTTATTGGTGATGCATCTATTAGAAAAATCCTCATAAGTAATTTTGATAGACCAATGAATAAGGGTAATTTACTTGTTAGCAATAAAATTGTTATAGAGCATATCAGTCAACCCATTGCGCCATTTATAAAGACTGATAGTGAAAAATTATTGCAATCAAAGCTTTCCTCATTGTTTTCAGATTTTATATCTACATGGGTAGCTTTACTTGTTTCATACTTGGCTTACTCTTGGCCCCAATTGAGGCATGCATGCTCTAACTATTTTTGTTTTAGAAACTTAAAGCCAAGGTTAGATTATTTTCAGAAAACCAATGCTAGTATAATATCTTACCCAAAGACATCGGAGATAGAGTGCAAACAACAATGCACAACTGAATGGTGTGATGCAAAATCTGAACCATTCGTTTAACTCCAAAAGTCGTTCTCACAGCAAGATCGGCTAGAAAATAAAAAGTTTACCTTCAATTCAAGCATGTGTGATCAAATATTTTATTTGTTGCTGAAAAAAATTACATAAGAATTCTTGATCACCATGTCAAGCCACCAATTCAAGGACGAATGTATTGTAGGTTGCATCATACGTTCATAATTTTGAGGATTGCAATATGTTTTGTCAAATAGTTAAATCGGCCATTGATAAAGGACGATTGAGATTTGTTGAAATACCAAAGGATGACGAGTCTATTCTGATTGGTCCTGATGGCAAAAAGTTTTTGCATCGGCTTCTTCAAGTTGATTCATTAAATGATGAGAAGGTAAAAACAGTGGATGATGGGATCAAGTTTCAAGTAAATAAGTTCTTCAAGAGCACAATGAAGATATTCTTGAAGGAGGGAATTCCCTCAAGGTTGCACAGAAGACGCCAAGTACTGGGGGCAACAAGAAAATTCAGAGATCGATGAAAGCAAACCAAAAGAAAACGAAGGTCGAAATAAGCGCACGTGTAAGAGATCAAAAATCACCTTGGCTGAACTATTGGATAAATATCAAAAGAAGAGTGAAGAGAAGAATGCTTATCGGCAAAAATCATGCAAAGAAACCAAGATCACCCTGTAGGTGCAAATCGGATGGCCGGTACTAGCAAAGGGAAAATTGCAATGCAACATATTCATATCCTTATTTTGGGCTGCCAATGCCAGTGCCATGGACACCTCCCTATGCTAATTTTTATCCATATTCATCATGGAACAGGTATGATTCAAGTGCACATTTTCCATCTTATTTTAGACCATCTCACAAAGATCATGCAGCTCCGAAAAGGGCCACATTCAATAAACAATCATATGTTAAAGACCGTTTCACTCCAAAAGAATCGGCCTAGAGCACAAGGGAGAATAAGGAGGTCATTGAGCAAGTATATTGCATTACAAAATATGGTTGTAAGTGTGCTACTTCAGATTTGATCTCAAATAACAAAGAGCCAATGAAAGTGTTGACATTGGCTACTAAAGGCAAAGAAGTGGAGTAATAAATTGTTCAAAATCAGAGTGCCAAATCTGAAGAAAAGAAGTTGAGAGTGCACAAGGCCAAAAAAGAGTTTCCATTGGTTGAAACAGAATCACAAACAAGGTGCCCACTCGGCTTATCGCATTGGCAAAAGAAGGAGTTACAAAAGCTTAGTGCACAAGAGCTGAAAAAGAAGAACATGGCATGGGTTCCCAAGAGGAGCAGTCAAAATAAAAATGATGTGCATGCTTCAATTGCCACAAGTACAATAAAAGTGAAGAAAGAGAAGGATGGAAGCAACAAACAATTAAGTCGAAGGTGTGCATCACAACATCAAAATCTTCGGTTAGCACATCATCCATTTTCTTCAACCATGCCATTGATGCCTTTGCCATGGAATTCATCCCTAGGTATGATTAATTACCCTCCATGGATTTATTTTGATCCATGGATGCAACATAATTTTCTACTCCCTCCATTCTGGTTTATAGGGCTTATCTCAAAATTTTAGTTTTCCCATTTTATAAGTCTCAATTTGGTTGTTCCCTATCACATGTTCAGATTTCAAGGTGCAATAAATCATTGCATGCAAGTATTACGAGAAAATTGACCAATGTATGTACTTTATGCATGTATGCATTGCAATTAATGCATTGGTAAACACAATTTACATTTTTTGTGGCTAATACAAAAGGGCCAAAATATTTTATTGCTATTACATTTGTTTATTTCGGCTATACATACTTTGGTGTGTGAACTCTACATGGACATCACAGTAATGGCCAATATTTATCTATCGCCCTAAGAATATGTCAAATCATGGCTGGTGTAGTATCCTAACATCATCTTTAGTTTCATTGATATGACCTTTGTCTTTCTAGTACTATGGAGATTATTTTAGATAGTTAAATTTGTAGCAATGACCAAGGTGTTGGTGTTGTTTATATATATATCCTCATGGTGCTATTTCGTGAAGCCTCATGCCGCTTAAAATATTTTTGCACAAATAATCAAAGCTGAGTATGCATCTTTATTCGGTTTGGAGCTTTTGTTTGCTATGGGTGCTACCCATATTGAGGCTTTTGGTGATTCGTTATGAGAAGTATAACAAATATCAAAAGTTTATCAATGTTTTGATGAATCACTTGTAATATGTCTCGAGACATGTCTAGATATAATATTCTCCTTGGGTTTCTTTTAAAATGTTCATATATTACAAATGGAGAGAGTTGGCACAACAAGAATCTGCCTACATGTTGATCATGGTATATTACATATCTATCAATAGTTGATGCTTAGACTCATTGCCATAGGTAAGGCCGAACCAAAACCCACTGCTTTGGCTACTAATGAAATTTTTATGCAGGCGAAAGCAAGGATTCGAGAAAGTTCATTGTTGATTATCTGCAAGATCCTCGCAAAAGGGTGGACAATATGGTTGATGGATGGTTTTGACATGCATATTTGTGGAACTTTATAGCCGGATTAATGAAATTGAAAAAGTTTCACCCAAGCTTGCGTCAGAATATTCACACAAGCAATGGCCGATATAAAATTATCGTCCTAAGAACATGCAAAATGGCCAATGGAGTGTTGGCATCGTCCTTAGAACAAACTATATGCAAGTTATTTTTTGGCATACAAGCTTTGCCGAAAAACAGGGGGGTATGTGTTGACACCAGATTTTGGAACGGTCAAGAACTTATTTAAGATGGCCTCAAATGGAGAAGTGATATACATGAAAGAGTTTCGTATTGTCGATATGAACATCTTTGAAGTTTGGCTTATCGCCATCTAATCTTATCTCAAGGTTCGAAACTATGCTCAAAGTACTAAGATTTTGTGTGCAGAGTATTGTTTGGCCAATTACGCCTCAAGGACGGCCTCAAATGAGAAAACTTCCTACACAAATTGTCTTCGTCTCATCAAAATGGTCGATTTTGATATAAAAATAATCTCAATCCAAGGTTGTATGTAAAAGTTAGATCCACATGAATGCGGCCATGTCACGAGCCAAAAGTGGCGCGCCCCATTAGACATGATGTCTGATGGGTAGTGCGAGTGATAGTCTGTCTTGCGCAAGCGATTCAGCCCTGAAGACGGTCTCAAATCGAAAAAAGTTCAACATGAAAGTTGATCCTCTCATCGAAGCAGTTAAATTTGCTTTTGGGCGCATCTTCATCCGAGGCCGTTTCTGGCCTGTGAGAGTCAAAAACCGAACTGATGTCTCAGACTTGTCTAAATCCAAGTTTGGTTAATTTTGAAAAAATTTGGACGGGATTTTGACGTGACTTGGAGCCATTTACACCTGCAACAATCACTTATAATAAGACACATTTAACTTGGGAGTGTGATATAGGTTACATCTCGCATTCTTTTCTAGCTTGTACTACTTCTAATTTGTTGAAATAACACTTATGACGAGACAGTTTTAACTTGGTAGAGTGATATTCGTTGCGTCTTTCATATGGTGTCTAGCTTTAATTGCTTCTAATTTGTTAAAATTCATTTTGCTTAGTTTACACATCATAGTTGTGAATATGCAATGATGTCCTTTTTTCTTGCACATTCAATCGTCCTATCCTGCGATCGCCTTACATTAAAGTAGTGCTCGTCAACATCCTGCATCAATGAGTTCTGAAAATCGAATTTTTATTCATTTTTCTTGTGGGTTTGACTTGACAAGGCAATAAAATTAATAAAGAGGAAGGAAAAAATTAAGGTAGGGACTGATGGCGGTTTTCCGGTGAAACCGACATCCCAGGTGCTTTATCTAGCTTGGCAGTGTGATATTGTTTTGCATGTTGCATACGGTGTCTAGCTTGTATTGCTTGTAATTTGATTAAATTACTTCTGCTTAGTTTACATGAATAGTTGTGAATATGCCATGTTGTCCTGTTTTTCGTACATATTTCATCCTTGTATCATGTGTTTGCCTTACATCAAGGTAGTGATCATGCATGAATGAGTTCTGAAGAGTGAATTTTAATGTTTTTTCTTGTCGAATTTACTTGACAATGCAAAATCAATCAAGCAGAAGGAAATTAGCAAGGCAGTGGATAAAGGTGCTCCTTCCAAACGGAGGGCCTCTACACATTCTACTCCGCCATCCCCCCAACAAGATTTGGAAGACAACACATGCATAGACACTCAACATAGCTGTGTTGATGATGAGCACGTCTCCCCTTGTCCACCATCACAGGTGCTCCCTCTAGCTTGTATTGCTTCTAATTTTGTTGAATTCCATATGCTTACTTTACACATTATACTTCTGAATAAGACACGTGTTCCTCTTTCTAGAACATACAATATATGTTTATCACACCATGTTCTTATATCAAAGTACTATTGTTGTCTGACCTGCAACAATCAATTTTCACAAGACACGTTTACCTTGGGAGTCTGATATAGTTTACATCTCGCATTATTTTCTGGTTTGTACTACTAATTTGTTGAAATGGCACTAATGACGAGACGTTTTAGCTTGGTAGAGTGATATGCATTGCGTCTTACATATGGTGTCTAGCTTTCATTGCTTCTAATTTGTTGAAATGCCTTCTGCTTAGTTTACACATCATAGCTATGAATATGCAATGCTGTGAATATGCAATGGTACTAATGACGAGGGACCTTTAACTTGGTACTGTGATGTTGTTTGCATCTTTTATATGATTTATTTCTTGTACGGCTTCACATTTGTTTAAATGCTAGTTATGACGAGACACTGTTAACTTGGCAGAGCGATATTTGTAGCATCTTTCATATGGTGTCTACCTTCTGCTTAGTGTACACATCATAGTTCTGATTATCTCATGCCGCCCTGTTTTTCGTACATATTACAACCTCCTATCATGCGGTTGTCTAACATGAAAGTTCAGTTCGTTTGTATCACTCATCAATTTTTTCTAAAGAACTAAATTTTTATCCTTTTTCTTGCCGGCTTAACCTAGCATGGCACAGAGAAAGAGGAAGGAACATAGAATGGCAGGGGATGTTTTTAGTACTCGGGACGCACGGAAATAAAAGTGGAAGAATTATGCAGATTCTACTGGTACTGGTGGTGCAATAGAAGGTCAAAGTCCACCGGAAAATTGTACAAACACGGTATCCCATGCTACATGAGCTGCAAAACAATCCAAACAGAAACTAATAGCTGCCACCAAACAAGTAGCGACAGACCTAATTGTTGCAACACCTTCCACAGTACCACCAGCTGCATGAGTTACTCGTTTATCAACTCAACTAGCAGCATGTTCCCAAGCTCCCTTGCTACCTGACACTACTTCCAAAGCACTCTTGACACAACATGAGTTGGAAAGATCAGATGAACCTTGTGAACTCCAACAACAAGAAGGTAGTTGTTGGAGTCAAGTTATAGTTGCATGTTTCTTGATGTGTAGTCTCACAGTTTGATATATACTAACACTTCTATGTTCGTTGTTGGACTAGCACCTAGGCGTAAGAGGAAACAAACATCAGGGATAATGCTTGATAGGTTAACTAAATATAGAGGAGAAAGAATGGAGATCCATTTTGAGGCGGGTTTAAAAAGGCCACGTGATGCTACAGAGTCAGCGAAGTTAGTATCAGAGGTAGCGGTTGCCATTAGGTCTCATGCACACGTATCCTCCCAACATGGATTCAGTACAGGAATGACAAATACGAAACCCAGTTGAACACCTTCCTTGGCCATTTATCTGTAAGTATGGTTATGTATGGAAATTAGGAATATCGTCTTACTCTGTCCCGTACTTTCTAGGTTGCCGGTATTGAGACTCCCATAATTTTCAACAGATGAGGTTCATGTAACCAGACAAGCATGCACCCATGTATTCAAGTCCGCTCTGCGATGGTGTTGGTATAACTTGAGCAAAACTAACTTTGAAGGCAAGGCTAATAGTGAACTTTCCCAAACATCTCCAGTGGAAAATATATCGGATGAAGACCGGAGAGGCCTTGTTAAACACTGGTCTGATCCAAAGTATCAAGTATGTTATATATATGTGATTAGATCACATGTTGAACTCCTATTTACGCATGTGCCTCACAAATCTATCTTCTTGTATGTCAGGACCCTGATTCTAAGTCACAACGATCTAGCCTGTAACACCTCATATCACTTTGCGGCCTCACGCATGGTATTCCCACGGGTGTCGCCTTACCATGGCCCGGGACCATTTGCGCCTTTTGGCTCACGTATATGATAGTGTCGCTAGCATCCATATGACAGAGAATCCGGCCCGACATGACTAGTCGTGAACCTAAAGTGGCACTAACTTATGGGGACAGGAATACATGAATCAACATCGAGCATGTCGGTCAGCAGCGTGTGAATCCGGGCTGTAGCAGTGGTGAAAGGATTGATATGGTTGACTAGAGGGGGGTGAATAGGCAACTAACAATTTTTAGCTTTTCTTTAACAAGTTAAAGTTTGCATCAAAAAAGGTTGTCTAGAAATGCAACTAGGTGAGCAACCTATATGATGCAACAAGGATAGGTACACAAGCAAGCAAGAGATATAAAACAATAAGCTTGCTTAAATAAAGGCACGAGATAACCAAGAGTGGAGACGGTGGAGACGAGGATGTGTTGCCGAAGTTCCTTCCCTTTGAGAGGAAGTACGTCTCCGTTGGAGCGGTGTGGAGGCACAATGCTCCCCAAGAAGCCACTAGGGCCACCGTATTCTCCTCACGCCCTCACACAATGCGAGATGCCGTGATTCCACTATTGGTGCCCTTGAAGGCGGCTACCGAAGCTTTACAAACAAGGTTGGGGCTCTCTCCACAACTTAATTGGAGGCTCCCAACGAAACCATGAAGCTTCACCACAATGGAATATGGCTCCGAGGTGACCTCAACCGTCTAGGGTGCTCAAACACCCAAGAGTAACAAAATCCACACAAGAAAGTATGGGGGAACCAAATATCCTTTGGTGGAAGTGTAGATCTAGGTCTCCTCCTTCAATCCCTAGCAAATCAACAAGTTTGATGGCTAGAGAGAGAGAGATCGGGCAAGAGAGATTGAAGGGCATCAATGGTGGAGTGAGAGAGGACAAAGGTAGGAGTGGTAGGTGGGAGAAGCTCCCTTATATAGTCAACCTCAATATCCAGCCGTTACTGTGATTTTAGCACTGCAGCGGTACAACCGGTCCTCGTCCCGGTACAACGGGGACTCACGGTGTATCTGCAGAACCCTACCAAGCGGTACAACCGGACCAGGGGGGCGGTAGTACCGGCTAAGAAAAATAACCGGACTAACCGCCTAGCCACCGCACAAACACCGCATCAAAACAGGAGCTTGACCGGTACTTGGGCGGTGCCTGGCTGAAACAACCGTATGGCCTTGAGCTCTTGGGTGGCTAAGTCCTGAGTGGAAGAACCGCTGGGACCACCGGTGGTACCGGTCATCGTGGAACGACCGGACCAACCGGGCCACTACCGCCCAAGAACCGCATCAAACCAGAAGCGAGAGCAGTACTTGAGCGGTGCATGGACGGAACCACCGCCCCAGCTGTTGCAGAGCATGGTGGCGGTACCACTGCCCGGAGGCAGCGGTACAACCGCTCGAGCACAGCTGGTGAGCGACAAGACCTAGCGATACAACCGCTCTAGAGAGCGGTACAACCACTGGGCAGAAACAGTGAGCAGAAAAGAAAAGAGGGGAAGAGGCAAGGAAAACTCTCTCTCACACACACACCTGAGGAAGGCAAAGAGAGGGTGAGAAAAGTGTACGTGAACTGATTCTCCCTGAGCTTCCTAATGAGGATTCCCTCTTCATAGTACGGGTACTCTACGACCAAAGAAAATAAAACCGTAGAGGACACATATTCGATCTTTTCCTTCGAGAGGTAATAGCAATCCGATGTAAGCCTAAGCATCGAGAACCTGAAACATAAAGCACATGTTTAGACCACCAAGGGTTATCATCATCATCCAAAACATAAAGTAGGGAAATGCCCTTTCAATCTCCCCCTTTTGGGTGGATGATGACAACAACACGATTTGCAAGAGATAAGTCAATGAAATCTAGACGGAACTCCCCCTGAATGTGTGCCCCAACAAGTACTAGCTGTTAGAAAGCGTGAGCACACTTTCAGGACTAGACTCCCCCTAGATTTTATAGACTCATCAATCTAAGCTCAAAAGGATAGACAATATAATACTTAGAGGCAATAATAACGATAAAGACCTACGAATCAGAAAGGTAAACGGAGTAGCAAGTCTCACACACAGCACGGAACGAACCAAGTCCACAAACAAACACAAAACACGATAACAAGAGAAAACAACCCAAGCAAATCCCCGAGACCTATAGAACCCTCTCCCCCTTTGGCATCAAGACACCAAAAAGGAAAAGAGCGAAGCTAGCGACCCAAAGCTCAGGCGTCCTCCTCTGACTCCTCGTCCTCCTCTGACTCCTCAGTCGCATCTGGATCTTCATCATCAGAGTCGTCATCGTCGTCGTGATCAGATTCTTCCATCGCATCGTCCGCTGCTGCAAACGAGGATGATGGCTGGGGAGGGGCTTCATCATCAGTCCAGGTGCTATGGGTAGAGATCCAACGCTCCTCTGGGGTGATGCTCTTCTCAGAGCCACTCTGAACCTGCATGTTAATGTGCTTCATCATTGTAATTTGGCGACGCCGTGCAAGCTTCTCATTGACATGTGCCTCATACATCTTCTTCTGGATGTCATCCTAGAGACAAAAGGTCTTCTTCACCTTGGCAGTAAGTTTGGCCACCCACGAAGGCTTGGCCCCTGGCTCCAGCTCAAAGTCCTCATCGTCAGAAGTAGCATAGACATCCTCAGGAGCATGTTCAGGGAAGCGAGGCTCGGCATGCTTCTTCTTCTTAAGGAGCTTGACCTCATGAACAGTGAGGTTGTCTGGAGAAGTGAGGAGCTCTCCAGGACGACGAACAGCCCACACAGAGTTCAGAAAGCACATGAAAAATGGAGCGTAGATTGGGACTTTACGGTAGATGACCATGTTGTACATCTCATGCCACAGCCAATTGGACACATCAAACGTTGCCCCTGTCCCCACCATGGTCTTCATAGCAACCATCAAATCAACCAGATAACCATGAATCTCATCTTGATTGCCCACCTTGGGCAAGAGCACATTGCGGAACACTCGGTGCATGATGTCATAGACCTTCTCCAAATCCTTGTATTCTCCAATAATCCCACGGCCCCTAATGTACAGAGGGGCAAGCTTCTCCTTAGGCATGGACTCAGGAAAATCATGAGGGCGAATGCCACCCCTTCCTTGCAGACCGGTATCCTCATACCCAATAGCATTGCAGAAAGCCCTCCAGGGAACGTGAAACAATTCATCGCGACACATGAAGGTGAGAGTGCGCGCATCATCTTCTCCAAAATGAACCGTGGCATAGAACTGATGGATAAGTTGAACATCAAAGTCACAGTTGACTGACATGATCTTGACAAGATCAAACTCCTCGCAGAGAGCTAGTGCCTCACCAAAATACTCCATGTTGTTTCTCCAATGATCAAAATCAATTGTCCACTGCTTGGCATATCTGTTCTTGTTGTGCTCAAAGAGTTCATGAACAATCCGCACTTGCATCTCATTCCGGAACTGAACAGTGGTCCAACGGGGAGCAATGGGAACCTCATACAGATTCTTTGAGCGGTAGGCTTCCCAATCCTTGGCTTTCCAATGATGCAACAGCATGACAACACGTTGCTTAGCAGCTGCAGACTTTTCACGGCGAGTGGGCTTGGTGGGAATCACAACTTCTTCATCATCTGACACAACCGGTCGCAAGGTCCTTCGTGCCCTCTTCTTGGTCTTGCGAGGAGCAGAGCGAGAACTAGAGCCACCTGAACACACCCACGAAAAGAACACACAAAAACCCAACAAGGATGAGAGGATTGCACCCACTAGCAGAAAAGGAACAAGTTGCAACAACAAAGAAGATAGAACAGTGCTTGGTGGTTGATATACTCCGGTTGTACCGGATCTTCCGCCGGTAGTACCGCTCCAGCGGTTGTACCGCCCGTAGAGGTGGTAGTACCGCTCCAGCAGTTCTACCGCCCGTAGGGGTGGTAGAACCGCTGACAGTGGCACTACCAGGGAAGATAGATCTAACCGAGTCATACGAATCACACAAGTAATATTCCGAATTCTAAGTGCTGCAAACAAGACAGGAGGCTAACAAAGAACTCTTCTAAGCCATAGAACGAACACTAAACACGGAAAGATGGGAAAAGCCCTAGGCAAGGAATAACCCTAAACAAAAACTAGAGGCAAAGAGCATGAGGCAATACCACCATCCATGGGAAGAGATCGGAAGGCCTCCACGGAGAGAATCCACGGAGAGCCAACGATCCGAAGCGCGAGACGCACTCCGGGGCAGGGGGAGAGATGGCCGGCGGCAAGGGCAAGAAAAAGAGGAACGAGGACGAAGGGAAAAAAGACATCCCTTCAGCCCCGTCGAGTATATATAGGCCCATACGCACGCCCTGGTAGAACCGCTTAGGGGAGCGGTTGTACCGCTCGTCTGGTACAGACCGGTGGATGGAGGCGGTACTTCCGGTGCCTGGAAGGCAGCGGTAGTACCGCACGGCAACAACTGGTAGTACCGGACGTGGGTTACGTGGGAGTGTGCGGTGGAACCGCCCAGGCACCGAACGGAAACCCTTGGGACAGCACAACCCGGTACCAGCGGTAGAACCGCTCGTGGTACCTGTTGTACCGCCCGACCACCTAAGCCCAAGCCAAGATCAAATGAGTGCAATCTGAAGGGAGGAAGAAGGGGCACAAAAACAGGAGAGAAACAACACCCTAGGAGAACCTAACACATAGAGCAAAGAGAGAAAGAGAGAAAACAACACGAGAGCAGCAAGGCTAACTTCAACTCCCCGAAGAGAGGACGGTGGCCGAGGCCACCTATGTTTGAGTCAATTGGTATGGCACAAGTACCATCAAATATGGCTAATGTGAAAGACACAATCAATTTATGCATAATGGGGGGAGGGAGAGTTCAATGAGAGAACAACACTCCCCCTATGTCCATGCCTACACCTAAACTAGACAACAAGTTGAGTGTGGTAGGGTGTGCAAGGGTTCAAGCCACATTGCTTGAATCAATGATATTTAGCTCATGCCTTAACTCGCGAAATCTTGCTTCATCCAAGGGCTTCGTGAAAATATCTTCAAGGTTGTCATGAGTGTTGACATAGTTGAGCTCGATCTCTCCTCGTCTAATGTGATCCCGGATGAAGTGATACCGGATCTCAATATGCTTCGTCTTGAAATGTTGCACCGGATTGAGAGAGATCTTGATGGCACTTTCATTGTCGCACCAAAGAGGCACTTTGTCACAAGTGACACCTTAATCCTTTAAAGTTTGCCTCATCCATAGGAGTTGAGCACAACAACTACTAGCGGCAACATACTCCGCCTCAGTGGACGAGAGAGACACACAACTTTGCTGTTTGGAAGACCAACTTACCAAAGAGCAACCAAGGAATTGGCACCCTCCGGAAGTGGACTTCCTATCCACTTTGTCTCCTGCCCAATCGGAATCCGAGTACCCTACAAGCTTGAAGTTTGATCCTCTGGGGTACCATAGGCCAAAGTTTGGGGTATGAGCCAAATATCGAAAGATTCGTTTGACCGCCACATAGTGACTTTCCTTAGGTGCGGCTTGAAACCATGCACAAATTCCCACACTCAACATGATGTCCGGTCTAGATGCACAAAGGTAAAGCAAGGATCCAATCATGGAACGATATACCTTTTGATCCACCACTTTACCATTGGGATCTAAGTCAAGTTGGCACTTGGTGGGCATTGGAGTGGAAGCCGGCTTGACGTCACTTAGCTTGAATCTCTTGAGGCTTGTGGGGCTTATTTAAGGCCATAGAGCGCCTTATCGAGTTGATACACATGATCGGGAAAGTAGGGATCCTCGAACCCGGGGGGTTGCTTGACGTAAACCAATTCATTAATGGGACCATTAAGAAAAGCACTCTTCACATCCATTTGTTGTAACTTAAAATTATGATGAGAAGCATATGCAATTAACAAGCGAATGGATTCAAGACGAGCAACGGGAGCAAAGGTTTCACCATAGTCGATACCCTCGACTTGGGAGTATCCTTGTGCTACCAAACGAGCCTTGTTGCGAATGATAATCCCATGGGCATCTTGCTTGTTCTTGAATATCCACTTGGTTCCAGTGACATTGTGGTTCCCCGTTGGCCTTGGCACTAATCTCCACACTTTGTTGCGCTCGAAGTTGTTGAGTTCGTCGTCCATGGCATTGAGCCAATCCGGATCTTCTAGCGCCTCATAGACCTTGTGGGGTTCCACACAAGAGACAAACGCGTGATGCTCACAATAATTTGCTAATTGTCTACGAGTGCTTACCCCCTTTCTTAAGCTTCCAAGCACATTCGTCATGAGATGATCCTTGGTGGAGAGCTTGGATGCAATCTTGGCGGCACGACGCTCTAATTCCTCCTCGGTGGTGAGTTGAGGAGCAGTTACTTGATCATCTTGAGCGCCGTCATGAACTTGTTCTTGATCTTGAACTTGCCCGGGGGAGAGAACTTGACCTTGGGCATCACTTGGTGTGTCAACACCGTCTTGAGTATGATCTTGCCCTTGGTCTTGTTCATGAGGTTGAGGGCCTTCACTTTGTTCTTCGGAAGCGTGTGGGCCTTGGGTTGGTGATGGCTCCACTTGAGTGGAGCATTGTCCTTCTCCTTCGGCCACAAGGGGTTCCTCAATGGGTAGGATAAAACCAACACCCATTCTTCTTATGGCTTGAGGAGGAATTTCATCACCTACATCACAAGTGCCACTTTGCTCCACTTGGGAGCCGTTATTCTCATCAAACTCCACGTCACACGTCTCCTCAATAAGTCCCGTGGATTTATTGAGGACACGGTAAGCATGAGAGTTTGTAGCATAACCAACAAATATGCCCTCATGAGCTCTAGCCTCAAATTTAGACAACCGAACACCTTTCTTGAGAATGAAACACTTACACCCGAACACCCGGAAGTACTTGAGGTTGGGCTTGTTACCGGTGAGTATCTCATATGGAGTCTTGTTCAAGCCCTTGCGGAGGTAGAGCCGATTGGATGCATGACACGCGGTGTTGATGGCTTCGGCCCAAAAGTTGTACGGAGACTTGAACTCCGCCATCATGGTCCTTGCCGCATCCATCAACGTCTGGTTCTTCCTTTCCGCAACACCGTTTTGTTGAGGGGTGTATGGTGCGGAATATTGATGCTTGATTCCCTCATCACTAAAAAATTCATCCAAGGTGTAGTTCTTGAACTCGGTGCCGTTGTCACTTCTTATTGTCAAGATCTTTGCATTGTGTTGACATTGTGCTTCATTTGCAAAGTCAATGACGGTTTGTTGGGTCTCGCTCTTCCTCTTGAAAAAATACACCCACGTGTACCTTGAGTAGTCATCCACAATCACCAAACAACACTTCCTACCTCCAAGACTATCGAAGGATGGAGGCCCAAAGAGATCCATGTGAAGGAGCTCCAAAGGCCTCTTTGAATAAATGATAGTCGTGGGAGGGTGAGCCTTCTCATGTAGCTTTCCTTCGATACAGGCACTGCAAGCACGATCTTTAGCAAAACTAACATTCGTTAGTCCACGGACATGGTCCCCCATGAGGAGACTTTGCAAAGATCTCATATTGACGTGGGCTAAACGGCGATGCCAAAGCCATCCCACATCAACTTTAGCCATTAGGCATGTCGCGGTCTTAGTGGGTCGCTCCGAAAAGTTAATCACATATAGACCATTCTCGACATGCCCAACAAAGGCTACTTTAAGAGTCTTGCTCCACAAGAGGGCCACGGTATCGATATCAAAGAAAGTGGCAAAGCCCATGATTGCAAGTTGACGAACGGAAAGTAAATTGTATGCAAGGGACTCAACAAGCATGACCTTCTCGATCGTGAGATCATGAGAGATGACCACCTTGCCAAGTCCCAATACCTTAGAAGATGAGGCGTCACCCCACTCGACATTGGTGTGCATAGATGGAACCTTGTGCACGTCCACCACCAAGTCCTTGCTTCCGGTCATATGATTTGTAGCTCCGCTATAAAGCAACCATGATCCACCACCGGAACCAAACACCTACAAGAGATCAATGCTTGGTTTTAGGTACCCATTTTGTAATAGGTCCTTTGATGTTAGTAACAAGGGTCTTAAGAACACAAATAGACCATTCAATGTATTCATGAAGAGAACCAACAAATTTGGCATAAACATGCCCATCACTAGCACGGCATAACACATAAGAAGGATTAAAATCGCCAGCTTTGTTGGGAGGGGTGACATTGCCCTTCTTGACATTATTCTTCTTCTTCTCCTCGGGGGCACTCTTATTGGGTTTCGTAGTAATTTCAAAAAATTTCCTACGCACACGCAAGATCATGGTGATGCATCGCAACGAGAGGGGGAGAGTGTGATCTACGTACCCTTGTAGATCGACAACGGAAGCGTTAACTTGGTTGATGTAGTCGTACGTCTCCACGGCCCGACCGATCAAGCACCGTAACTACGGCACCTCCGAGTTCTAGCACACGTTCAGCTTGATGATGATCCCCGGACTCCGATCCAGCAAAGTGTCGGGGAAGAGTTCCGTCAGCACGACGGCTTGGTGACGATCTTGATGTTCTACTGTCGCAGGGCTTCACCTAAGCACCGCTACAATATTATCGAGGACTATGGTGGAAGGGGGCACCGCACACGGCTAAGAATATGATCACGTGGATCAACTTGTGTCTATGGGGTGCCTCTTGCCTCCATATATAAAGGATCCAAGGGGGGTGCGGCCGGCCCTAGTAGGAGGCGCGCAGGAGGAGTCCTACTCCTACCGGGAGTAGGACTCCCCTCCCTTTCCTTGTCCAAGTAGGAGAGGGGGAAGGAAGGGAGAGAGGAGAGGGGGGGCGCCGCCCCTCCCTCCTTGTCCAACTCGGACTAGGGGGAGAGGGGGCGCGCAGCCTGCCCTGGCAGCCCCTCCTCTTCTCCACTTTAGGCCCATGAGGCCCATTAACCCCCCGGGGGGTTCCGGTAACCCCCCAGTGCTCCGGTTTTATCCGAAACTTCCCCCGAACACTTCCGGTGTCCGAATATAGCCGTCCAATATATCAATCTTTATGTCTCGACCATTTCGAGACTCCTCGTCATGTCCGTGATCACATCCGGGACTCCGAACTAACTTCAGTACATCAAAACTCATAAACTCATAATATAACTGTCATCGAAACCTTAAGCGTGCGGACCCTACGGGTTCGAGAACAATGTAGACATGACCGAGACACATCTCCGGTCAATAACCAATAGCGGAACCTAGATGCTCATATTGGCTCCTACATATTCTACGAAGATCTTTATCGGTCAGACCGCATAACAACATATGTTGTTCCCTTTGTCATCGGTATGTTACTTTCCCGAGATTCAATCGTCGGTATCTCAATACCTAGTTCAATCTTGTTACCGGCAAGTCTGTTTACTCGTTCCGTAATACATCATCTCGCAACTAACTCATTAGTTGCAATGCTTGCAAGGCTTATGTGATGTGTATTACCGAGAGGGCCCAGAGATACCTCTCCGACAATCGGAGTGACAAATCCTAATCTTGAAATACGCCAACCCAACATGTACCTTTGGAGACACCTGTAGTGCACCTTTATAATCACCCATTTACGTTGTGACGTTTGGTAGCACACAAAGTGTTCCTCCGGCAAACGGGAGTTGCATAATCTCATAGTCATAGGAACATGTATAAGTCATGAAGAAAGCAATAGCAACATACTAAACGATCGGGTGCTAAGCTAATGGAATGGGTCATGTCAATCAGATCATTCACCTAATGATGTGATCCCGTTAATCAAATAACAACTCTTTGTTCATGGTTAGGAAACATAACCATCTTTGATTAATGAGCTAGTCAAGTAGAGGCATACTAGTGACACTCCGTTTGTCTATGTATTCACACATGTATTATGTTTCCGTTTAATACAATTCTAGCATGAATAATAAACATTTATCATGATATAAGGAAATAAATAATAACTTTATTATTGCCTCTAGGGCATATTTCCTTCAGTCTCCCACTTGCACTAGAGTCAATAATCTAGATTACACAGTAATGATTCTAACACCCATGGAGCCTTGGTGCTGATCATGTTTTGCTCGTGGAAGAGGCTTAGTCAACGGGTCTGCAACATTCAGATCCGTATGTATCTTGCAAATCTCGATGTCTCCCACCTGGACTATATCCCGGATGGAATTGAAGCGTCTCTTGATGTGCTTGGTTCTCTTGTGAAATCTGGATTCCTTTGCCAAGGCAATTGCACCTGTATTGTCACAAAAGATTTTCATTGGACCCGATGCACTAGGTATGACACCTAGATCGGATACGAACTCCTTCATCCAGACCCCTTCATTTGCTGCTTCCGAGGCAGCTATGTACTCCGCTTCACATGTAGATCCCGCCACAATGCTTTGTTTAGAACTGCACCAACTGACAGCTCCACCGTTTAATGTGAACACGTATCCGGTTTGCGATTTAGAATCGTCCGGATCAGTGTCAAAGCTTGCATCAACGTAACCTTTTATGATGAGCTCTTTGTCACCTCCATATATGAGAAACATATCCTTAGTCCTTTTCAGGTATTTCAGGATGTTCTTGACAGTTGTCCAGTGATCCACTCCTGGATCACTTTGGTACCTCCCTGCTAGACTTATAGCAAGGCACACATCAGGTCTGGTACACAGCATTGCATACATGATAGAGCCTATGGCTGAAGCATAGGGAACATCTTTTATTTTCTCTCTATCTTCTGCAGTGGTCGGGCATTGTGTCTTACTCAACTTCACACCTTGTAACACAGGCAAGAACCCTTTCTTTGCTTGATCCATTTTGAACTTCTTCAAAACTTTGTCAAGGTATGTGCTTTGTGAAAGTACAATTAAGCGTCTTGATCTATCTCTATAGATCTTAATGCCTAATATGTAAGCAGCTTCACCGAGGTCTTTCATCAAAAAACTCTTATTCAAGTATCCCTTTATGCTATCCAGAAATTCTATATCATTTCCAATTAGTAATATGTCATCCACATATAATATCAGAAATGCTACAGAGCTCCCACTCACTTTCTTGTAAATACAGGCTCCTCCAAAAGTCTGTATAAAACCAAATGCTTTGATCACACTATCAAAGCGTTTATTCCAACTCTGAGAGGCTTGCACCAGTCCGTAAATGGATCGCTGGAGCTTGCACACTTTGTTAGCTCCCTTTGGATCGACAAAACCTTCTGGTTGCATCATATACAACTCTTCTTCCAGAAATCCATTCAGGAATGCAGTTTTGACATCCATCTGCCAAATTTCATAATCATAAAATGCGGCAATTACTAACATGATTCGGACAGACTTAAGCATCGTTACGGGTGAGAAGGTCTCATCGTAGTCAATCCCTTGAAATTGCCGAAAACCTTTTGCAACAAGTCGAGCTTTATAGAGAGTAATATTACCGTCAGCGCCAGTCTTCTTCTTGAAGATCCATTTATTCTCAATTGCTTGCCGATCATTGGGCAAGTCAACCAAAGTCCATACTTTGTTCTCATACATGGATCCCATCTCAAATTTCATGGCTTCAAGCCATTTTGCGGAATCTGGGCTCACCATCACTTCTTCATAGTTCGTAGGTTCATCATGATCTAGTAGCATGACTTCCAGAATAGGATTACCGTACCACTCTGGCGCGGATCTTACTCTGGTTGATCTACGAGGTTCAGTAGTATCTTGTTCTGAAGTTTCATGATCATCATCATTAGCTTCCTCACTAACTGGTGTAGGTGTCACAGAAATAGTTTTCTGTGATGCACTACTTTCCAATAAGGGAGCAGGTACAGTTACCTCGTCAAGTTCTACTTTCCTCCCACTCACTTCTTTCGAGAGAAACTCCTTCTCCAGAAAGTTTCCGAACTTAGCAACAAAAGTCTTGCCTTCGGATCTGTGATAGAAGGTGTATCCAATAGTCTCCTTTGGATATCCTATGAAGACACATTTCTCCGATTTGGGTTCGAGCTTATCAGGTTGAAGCTTTTTCAGATAAGCATCGCAGCCCCAAACTTTTAGAAACGACAACTTTGGTTTCTTGCCAAACCATAGTTCATAAGGCATCGTCTCAACGGATTTTGATGGTGCCCTATTTAACGTGAATGCGGCCGTCTCCAAAGCATAACCCCAAAACGATAGCGGTAAATCAGTAAGAGACATCATAGATCGCACCATATCTAGTAAAGTACGATTACGACGTTCGGACACACCATTACGCTGTGGTGTTCCGGGTGGCGTGAGTTGCGAAACTATTCCGTATTGTTTCAAATGTACACCAAACTAGTAACTCAAATATTCTCCTCCACGATCAGATCGTAGAAACTTTATTTTCTTGTTATGATGATTTTCAACTTCACTCTAAAATTCTTTGAACTTTTCAAACGTTTCAGACTTATGTTTCATTAAGTAGATATACCCATATCTTCTTAAGTCATCTGTGAAGGTGAGAAAATAACGATATCCGCCACGAGCCTCAATATTCATCGGACCACATACATCTGTATGTATGATTTCCAACAAATCTGTTGCTCTCTCCATAGTACCGGAGAACAGTGTTTTAGTCATCTTGCCCATGAGGCACGGTTCGCAAGTACCAAGTGATTCATAATCAATTGGTTCCAAAAGTCCATCAGTATGGAGTTTCTTCATGCGCTTTACACCGATATGACCTAAACGGCAGTGCCACAAATAAGTTGCACTATCATTATCAACTCTGCATCTTTTCGCTTCAACACTATGAATATGTGTGTCACTACTATCGAGATTCAATAAAAATAGACCACTCTTTAAGGGTGCATGACCATAAAAGATATTACTCATATAAATAGAACAACCATTATTCTCAGATTTAAATGAATAATCGTCTCGCATCAAACAAGATCCAGATATAATGTTCATGCTTAACGCTGGCACCAAATAACAATTATTTAGGTCTAATATTAATCCCGAAGGTAGATGTAGAGGTAGCGTGCCGACTGCGATCACATCGACTTTGGAACCGTTTCCCACGCGCATCGTCACCTCGTCCTTAGCCAATCTTTGCTTAATCCGTAGTCCCTGTTTCGAGTTGCAAATATTAGCAACAGAACCAGTATCAAATACCCAGGTGCTACTGCGAGCATTAGTAAGGTACACATCAATAACATGTATATCACATATACCTTTGTTCACCTTGCCATCCTTCTTATCCGCCAAATACTTGGGGCAGTTCCGCTTCTAGTGACCAGTCTGCTTGCAGTAGAAGCACTCAGTTTCAGGCTTAGATCCAGGTTTGGGTTTCTTCTCTTGAGTAGCAACTTGCTTGATGTTCTTTTTGAAGTTCCCCTTCTTCTTCCCTTTGCCCTTTTTCTTGAAACTAGTGGTCTTGTTGACCATCAACACTTGATGCTCCTTCTTGATTTCTACCTCCGCAGCTTTCAGCATTGCGAAGAGCTCGGGAATAGTCTTATTCATCCCTTGCATATTATAGTTCATCACGAAGCTCTTGTAGCTTGGTGGCAGTGATTGGAGAATTCTGTCAATGACGCAATCATCTGGAAGATTAACTCCCAATTGAATCAAGTGATTATTATACCCAGACATTTTGAGTATATGCTCACTGACAGAACTGTTCTCCTCCATCTTGCAGCTATAGAACTTATTGGAGACTTCATATCTCTCAATCCGGGCATTTGCTTGAAATATTAACTTCAACTCCTGGAACATCTCATATGCTCCATGACGTTCAAAACATCGTTGAAGTCCCGATTCTAAGCTGTAAAGCATGGCACACTGAACTATCGAGTAGTCATCAGCTTTGCTCTGCCAGACGTTCATAACATCCGGTGTTGCTCCAGCAGCAGGCCTGGCACCCAGCGGTGCTTCCAGGACGTAATTATTCTGTGCAGCAATGAGGATAATCCTCAAGTTATGGACCCAGTCCGTGTAATTGCTACCATCATCTTTCAACTTTGCTTTCTCAAGGGACGCATTAAAATTCAACGGAACAACAGCACGAGCCATCTATCTACAATCAAGCATAAACAAGCAAGATACTATCAGGTACTAAGTTTCATGATAAATTTAGGTTCAATTAATTTACTTAAAGAACTCCCACTTAGATAGACATCCCTCTAATCCTCTAAGTGATTACGTGATCCAAATCAACTAAACCATGTCCGATCATCATGTGAGATGGAGTAGTTTCATTGGTGAACATCACTATGTTGATCATATCTACTATATGATTCATGCTCGACCTTTCGGTCTCCGTGTTCCGAGGCCATATCTGTATATGCTTGGCTCGTCAAGTATAACCTGAGTATTCCGCGTGTGCAACTGTTTTGCACCCGTTGTATTTGAACGTAGAGCCTATCACACCCGATCATCACTTGGTGCCTCGGCACGAAGAACTTTCGCAACTGTGCATACTCAGGGAGAACATTTCTTGATAATTAATGAGAGATCATCTTATAATGCTACCGTCAATCAAAGCAAGATAAGATGCATAAAAGATAAACATCACATGCAATCAATATAAGTGATATGATATGGCCATCATCATCTTGTGCTTGTGATCTCCATCTTCGAAGCACTGTCGTGATCACCATCGTCACCGGCACGACACCTTGATCTCCATCGTAGCATCGTTGTCGTCTCGCCAATCTTATGCTTCCACGACTATCACTACCGCTTAGTGATAAAGTAAAGCATTACAACGCGATTGCATTGCATACAATAAAGCGACAACCATATGGCTCCTGCCAGTTGCTGATAACTCGGTTACAAAACATGATCATCTCATACAATAAAATTTAGCATCATGTCTTGACGATATCACATCACAACATGCCCTGCAAAAACAAGTTAGACGTCCTCTACTTTGTTGTTGCAAGTTTTACGTGGCTGCTACGGGCTTAAGCAAGAACCAATCTTACCTACGCATAAAAACCACAATGATAGTTTGTCAAGTTGGTGTTGTTTTAACCTTCGCAAGGACCGGGCGTAGCCACACTCGGTTCAACTAAAGTTGGAGAAACTGCCACCCGCAAGCCACCTATGTGCAAAGCACGTCGGGAGAATCGGTCTCGCGTAAGCGTACGCGTTATGTCGGTCCGGGCCGCTTCGTCCAACAATACCGCCGAACCAAAGTATGACATGCTGGTAAGCAGTATGACTTATATCGCCCACAACTCACTCGTGTTCTACTTGTGCATATAACATCAACATATAAAACCTAGGCTCGGATGCCACTGTTGGGTTTCATAGTAATTTCAAAAAAAATTCCTACGCACACGCAAGATCATGGTGATGCATAGCAACGAGAGGGGGAGAGTGTGATCTACGTACCCTTGTAGATCGACAACGGAAGTGTTAACTTGGTTGATGTAGTCGTACGTCTCCACGGCCCGACCGATCAAGCACCGAAACTACGGCACCTCCGAGTTCTAGCACACGTTCAGCTCGATGACAATCCCCGGACTCCGATCCAGCAAAGTGCCGGGGAAGAGTTTCGTCAGCATGACGGCATGGTGAAGATCTTGATGTTCTACTGTCGCAGGGCTTCGCCTAAGCACCGCTACAATATTATCGAGGACTATTGTCGTGGTTTTGTCACGGCAGATATCCTAGAGAAAGGACTTAGTCGTGGAGCCATCGCTACGGGTTAGCTTGAAGGGGTTAAAGCGGACACAAGGACGCAAGAGAGTTTATACTAGTTCGGCCCCTTCAATGAAGGTAAAAGCCTATTTCTAGTTGTGATGGAATTGATGGGTGTTTCGATGACTAGGGAGCGAATAAGCTTCGCCTATGTCTCGAGTCGTTGTCTGTCGTCCTTGAACCGCCGCCGGGTCGTCCCCTTATATACATGGGTGACGCCTGCCGGTTCAGAGAGTCCCAACACCGGTTCATACTCGTATCCGGGTTGGTCTCTCCTTGTTCCTAACTCATATTACAAGTATGTGCACAAAGCTGATGTACGGCTACAGGTTGTAAACCGACTACGGGCCCTGGGCCTTTATCTGCCTCTTTGGGCTTTAACACCTTTGAACTACTGATGGAGTTAATCCGGCCCAGGTAGGCCGGTTTATGCCCAGTAGTAATATCCCCAACATTAGGCCCCAGATTGATTTGAACAGGTTCATGTCAATCCTTAGCAAAAATCTTCGTCTTCAACATCTTCTTGTAGTTGTTGAACCGCCGTGACGTCATCTTGTCTGTTTGCTGTAAACCGGCGTGACATCATCTATCATAAAGAAAACATCCATGATATCCTCTTGTTTAATAGATTCGCAATGACCGAGGTGACCGCCCTACTTCCAAAATCTGCGGTCCCTTGATTCCCGCGCCTGACACATGTCCTTTGCCTTATAAATAGGCCCGAAGGGTCATTTCTTTTCTTCCCTTCGTGCCCTTCCTCTTCGTCTTCCTCGCGTCGCCAGTCTCAGAGCTCCGCCGCCGCCGTCATCTTCTGCATCACCCTTGGCCGCTGCATCTACTTGAACGCGCCAGAAAGCCGCGGCAACCTTCCGCGTTTTCCTCAGCTCTGGTAGGTCTTCTGTTCTTCTCAACATAGATCTGATCTAGGGCTTCGTGTTCTTGCGGTGTTCATCACTTGTTCATACTCATGTACTAGCTCCTGGATGCACATGTAAACCCTTGCTTTGTGTAGCGGTAACTTTCAGTATCCGCCGCTAGTTTCCTGCCCAAAACCATAGATCTCACATATACTTCTGCTCATTGATTCAATACTGTTCTGCTTTGATCTTCGACTATTTTTCTTATTTTCTGAACTTGCTTCAGATCCAACGCCGTAATAAGATCTTGTGAAACCTGTTTCTGCATACTTAACCATCCGCAATCTCAATTGCTTCAATGTTTAGGTCAGGCGGTTTAACCTTATAGAAAATTTTCCAAACCGGTATATGCCATTAGTCCCCTTGTTGAACCGCCAGATGTAGGTTGCTTCATGAAACTCCGGTTTAGATAGGGCTGTTTCCGGTTTAACATTGTACATACCAGTGCATTTTAATCAATGCATTTTTGAACCGGGATCTTTTACCTTGTAGATTCCATCATGGCCAAGCAAGTGTATGAGTGCAATTGGGTTCCTTCTCGCGTCACAGAGGCTGAACTGGACGATTTAGTCCTGATTGGTGCTTTAGGCAGTAAGGATACAATCCATTGGAGGGCTCCTGGCAAAGAATGCCCTCCCACACCTCGAGAAGGAGAGGTTGTTGTTTTCGTAGATCACTTAGCCCGGGGCTTTAAGCCGCCCGGTTCTAAATTTTACCGGGATGTCTTAGCCGATTTCCAGCTCCATCCACAAGATACTGGCCCCAACTCTGTTACAAATATGTGTCACTTCCAAGTGCTCTGTGAAGCGTTCTTTCAAGAGGAGCCCACAGTGGAACTGTTCAGAGACCTATTCCATCTAAACCGTCGTACTGAATTTACTGACGGCTCCAATACGGAGTTGGGTGGTGTGGCGATTCAGAAAAGGAAAGAGGTCACATACCCTCACGCAAAACTGCATAGCCACCCCAAAGAATGGAATCAGACATGGTTCTACTGCAAAGACACCTCCCCTGCTGGTGAAAATCCCTTGCCTGGCTTTCGACCGGAGCGGCTCAGCAACACACACCCTTCTCCACAAAGATTGACTGCACAGGAGAGAAGTAAATATGCTCCTCAGCTATCAAAGCTCAGAGCTTTTATGGCCAACGGTTTAACAGGGGTTGACCTTGCTCGCTGTTGGATATCATGGAGCATACTGCCTCTTAGTCTGCGCTCCGGTTTGATGTGCCAGTATACTGACCGTGTTGATGACCCACTGCGACACTCAAGACTCCAGCTCTCTGGTGAAGAAATCACAGAGGCTGTGCGTAAGATACTGAATGAACCGGAACACATCTGCGCCAGAACCGGCCTGCTTCCCTTCTGTGCCACCAACAAACCGCCAGCTGTAAGACTTTGACTTTTCCCTTTACTGAATCTGTTATTGATATGTCTGGTCATTGTTTTTAATATCAGTGTCTGCATAATCAGGGCGATGATCCGTTTTGGAGCAAAAAACTGCCGCAGGAGAAGCCAGAAAAACCAGACAAACCGGAAAGAGCAACCCGGCAAAAGACTAAAGCTGTGAAGAAGACTGCCCATAGGAAAAGAACCACTGCCTCTTCTAATCCGGCTCCTGACGATGAGGTTGATAATCCGGACTTTGAGGTAGAGCTTGACTCACTTGGTTTATTTTTCATGCGTCTTATTGATGATGATATTTGTCAGGATGATGTCGAAGCCAGCCACGCGGATGTTGCCGAGGTAATTATTCTCTCTTCCGATTCAGAAACTTTGCCTTCACAAAAAATCCGTCAGGCAAACCGGAAAGTTAAATTTTCTCATCCTCTTGCTTATTTGGATCCTAAACTTCTTATGAAGACCCAACAACACGAAGCTCGCCGCACCACCCGGCACAGCGGCCAGGTAGTTACCTCCGCCGGTTTACCGAACAGTCCGGTTCGGAAACGCCATTCCGAGGTCTCTAATTTGCTTGTCAGTGCTTGTCCTAAAGCGGGCTGCTTTCGTCAACCTCTTACTCCGTCTGACTCCAATTATCAGGTTACTTCCCACTCATCTTCTGGCGAGTCATCGGCTACTCAGCTCCCACCGCTCAAAACGGTGTTTGGGTAAGCTATACTTATTGTGATGTTTGCAGTACATTGCCTTAGAACATATTCTGTATTTGATTTTGTTATCCTTCTCAGGGCCAAACCTAGGCCAAGCAAGAAGGCCCGCCTGGACAAAGCGGCCGAAGAGGATGTCGTTCTTGAAGCGGACAAGACACCCAATGCTGAAGCGGCTATTCCTGAGGATATTCCCAACGATCCACCGCAACAAGATGATGATCTTATTGCAGAAGAGAGACCTACTGACACCTCAGGTCCTACCCATCAGCCTACAGGTTCCATCCGGATTGAAAGCTCCACCGGTCCAGCAAAGCCTACTGACAAGCCAACAGCTCCAGTGCAAACCGGCGGTACCAAAGATGATGAGGTTGTCATTACTGGTACTGGCCATACTGAGCCAAACAATCCTGTCGCTTTATCCAAACATTCTGCCAAGGAAGAACTTGCTGCCTTTGGTAAAGGCAAGTGGAACGCTGATCTGACGACTTACGCTGCTCTGAACGCCCAAGATATCCATTCCGGCTATCTGAACCGGCTGTATACCAGCCGTGACTATGAAGCCGGTCTGGTCAACATGATGAAAGACAAATATGAGGTAATTTCCATATGCTCCTTCCTACTTGTATGCTTCCATTCCTGACTCTCCTAGCCCCCAAGGGCCGGTTTGGCATATTCTTTCAAACCGGGACTTAAATAATATAAATCTTGTTGCTTTGAAATTTGCTGATGTATCCCCCAAGGGCCGGTTCAACTTTAGCGTAGTTAAACCGGTACTTTAAGTAATTGAAACTGCCGTTTCAGAATATATATGATCAAATAGCCATTAGCCCCCAAGTGCCAAGTTGAATACTTGTATTGATCTTGGGACTTTGTAAACAATCGAAAGATGAAGGGGTAAACCGGAGGCCGCTTTAGATCAAATATGCATTAGCCCCCAAGTACTAAGCGCATAACTTGTTATGTGGTTGGTACTTGAATCCTTCTACCAATTTGTTGAAGCATATATCTGTATGCATGCAGGCGGAGCTGAAGACGAAAGAGAACCAAGTCATCGATCTTCAAGAAGCCCTGAAAACCCAACAAGCTGAAACCTCCAAAGCAAAAGAGGAATTGGCCAGTGCTTTAAGCGCCATGGAACAACTTAAGGAGAACTTCAAGAAGAAACGGGCGGACTGGGCCACTGAGAAATCCGCTTTGATCAAACGAGCAGAGGATGCTGAGGCTGCACTAAAACCAGTGGCAGATGAACTGACCAGCATAAAGCGGCACGTGCATGCCATGACTGCTGCTATCTTTGGTAAGCCAGTTTTCCTACTGAATTGGCTCTGCCTTCTGACAAAGTCGCCGGTTTATTAACCCTTTATGGTATTTCAGGGACACGCATTGGTCACTTGGGGTCAGATGTACGGAAGAAGCTAAAAGCCGCCTATACATTGGTTGAACAATTGTATACTGGTGCCCAGCGGATCATCTGTACCGCCTCTCATAACAAACCGGCGCCTACTTTGATTCAAGATACTCTGATGAAACTGTCGGTGCTTCCTGCCCGGATTGAAGAGCTAAAGAAATCTGCTGCTCGAACCGGCGCAATCAATGCTTTAATCCGGGCAAAAGCCTGGGTGCCGGATTTTGATCCTGTTGAAGCGGCTCAGGGCTATCCCAGCTTGAAGGAAGACGGATCAGAATTCGGTGAAGCGGATCTGCGAGCGATAAACCGGGAGGTGCGTCCACTAGCTTGTCAGTTGGCTGAGGAAGCAGACTTGTCTCGTTATCAAGCGCAATATGACAGTCAGAACAAGCGAATAGCTGCGCCAATCCATGAATCGGAAAATCTGATTCCTCCAATCCGTAAGCATACTTACGCTCCCGATATTGACCCGTCCTTGCTGATCCACGATGAAGCTGTTTTTCAAGCATTAATGGGAATCGACTGGACAACTGTGGATTTCCAGCCACTGGGTAGGGATACGGAGGCTGAAGCGGCGCAGGACGACCCACAACCATCAGGCCAGGCTGGTGACCAAGCTTGAACCGGACGCCGGTTTAAAACTGCCTCTTCTTCGCGAAAAACAATTATATTATTATGGGCACCATGTTGCCTTGTAATAGGCTAGCTGATACCTTTGATGTTGATATGCCTTCGTGCATAATTTGTTCTTCCTGTGGCAATGAACTTTCCAAAACACTTTCTGAAATGAAAAATTCGTCAAGTGCCACCGCGGTTGTACCGTCAGGCGGAATATGATGTCTGCATATATGAAATCAAAACAAAATTTTAAGCCTATGACCAAATTTTGAGATACATAATACCTGCCGTCATTGAGCGTGAAGTTGGCTTGGCCAATCTTGAAGCGGAGTTTTGCAAACCCATACTGTTGGAGGAGATAACAGCTCCTGTATATATATATATATATATATATATATATATATATATATATATATATATATATATATGACGCTGGTTTACCATGTAAACCGTGCTGGGTTATGATAAACACCGTGTTACTCCATAAGAGGATGTTAACAACACGGATCAAACCGGTCAAATAGCCTCCGGATTGACGTGAACTGTGTTCCGTCAATTGAAAAAAAATTGTCGGTTTAAGAAACACAATGAAAAGCAAAAAAACCCCTTCAAAGAAAAGTGTGAAGCAAAAGAAAAGTTTTATTTAAGCTGATCAAATGGCGTTACCATGGCTAAACACGACTAAGTTCCTGTTAGGTGTAACTATGGTTCTAATCAGCCAGGTCCCCAGATGAAACCGTGGCATTTATGCCGACCAAATGGCGTGGTCATGGTTCGGGTTCGACCAAGCCCCCAAGTGATTCTGTGGCCTTAGGCCGACCAAGAGGCATGACTGGTTCAGACATGACCAAGTCCCCAAGTGATCTGGTGGCTTTCGCCTATCAAGAGGCATGGTATTGGTTCGGACACGACCAATCCTCCAAGTGATATAACACGATGCTTTTAGCAAAGCGAACTCAAGGGGTAAACCGGAGGCCGCTTTAGAGCAACTCCGTGTAACCTCACATGATGTAAAAGAACAGATACCCCGCTTTAGCTGAGGTTCCGGTTTATTATATTTAATCATAATATATACATTGTCGTAATATGTACATAAGTATAGCCAATGGCTCAGGTGTAGTAAGGCCGAAGATGAGCTATATTCCACGGCCTGTTAGTCTCCTCCTCTGATGTACGTGAGTCCTTATGCTCTCGAATATCGATCAGATAGTACGACCCGTTGTGCAGATTCTTGCTGACCACGAAAGGCCCCTCCCAAGGTGGGGATAGCTTATGCATGTTAGTCTGATCTTGGATGAGCCGAAGCACCAAATCTCCTTCCTGAAAGGTTCTGGTTCTGACCCGGCGACTATGATAACGACGAAGATCCTGCTGGTAAATCGCCGATCGGGCGGCTGCGATGTCACGCTCTTCATCCAACCGGTCCAAAGCATCTTGCCGTGCTGTCTCGTTGTCCGCTTCAATATAAGCTGTGACACGAGGTGAATCATGCCGGATATCACTGGGGAGAACCGCCTCCGCTCCATAAACCATGAAGAACGGTGTGTATCCTGTTGATCTGTTGGGTGTTGTATTGATACTCCATAGCACAGATGGTAATTCTTCTACCCAACAACCCGGCGTTCTCTGCAAAGGAACCATGAGCCGGGGCTTGATGCCTCTCAAGATCTCTTGATTAGCTCTTTCTGCTTGACCATTGGACTGTGGATGTGCCACTGATGAAACGTCGAGCCGGATGTGCTCTCGTTCGCAGAACTCCTTCATAGCACCTTTGGATAAATTGGTACCATTATCTGTGATAATACTGTGCGGAAAGCCAAACCGGAAAATCACCTTTTTGATGAACTGAACCGCCGTGGCCGCATCACACTTGCTAACAGGTTCTGCCTCCACCCACTTTGTAAACTTGTCAACCGCCACCAGGAGGTGGGTCTTCTTATCTTGGGACCTTTTGAAAGGCCCAACCATATCCAGCCCCCAAGTCGCAAACGGCCAAGTAATCAGAATCATTCTCAATTCTTGAGCCGGTACATGAGCACGCCTTGAAAACCTTTGGCAACCATCACACCGTCTGACCAGATCCTCCGCATCAGCATGAGCAGTTAACCAATAAAAACCATGGCGAAACGCTTTAGCCACCAGAGACTTTGAACCGGCGTGGTGACCACAATCTCCTTCGTGGATCTCACGCAAGATTTCACGGCCTTCTTCAGGAGACACACAACGTTGGAAAGCCCCTGATATACTGCAATGATGCAACTCGCCGTTGATGATAGCCATGGACTTGGATCGCCGGATTATCTGCCTGGCTAGAATTTCATCCTCTGGCAACTCACCCCGGTTCTTGTACGCCAGGTAAGGAAGCGTCCAATCCGGAATAACATGAAGAGCCGCCACCAATCGAGCCTCCGGATCAGGAATAGCCAAATCCTCTTCACCAGGGATCTTGACCGACGGGTTGTGCAGCACATCCAGAAAAACATTGGGTGGGACCGGTTTGCGCTGAGAGCCCAGCCGGCTTAAAGCGTCTGCCGCTTCATTTTTCCGCCGGTCCACGTGATCCACCTGATAGCCTTTGAAATAACCTGCGACAGTATCCACCTCACGACGATATGCTGCCATGAGTGGGTCCTTGGAGTCCCAAGTGCCAGACACTTGCTGGGCCACAAGGTCCGAGTCACCGAAGCACTTAACTCGACTTAGATTCATCTCCTTAGCCATCCGGAGACCATGGAGCAAGGCTTCATACTCAGCTGCATTGTTAGTACAAGGGAACATTAAACGGAGAACATAACAAAACTTATCACCTCGTGGGGAAGTTAATACGACTCCAGCCCCCGAGCCTTCCAACTGCCTGGATCCGTCAAAATGGATGGTCCAATACGTATGATCCGGCTTTTCTTCAGGTGCTTGCATTTCCGTCCAATCATTGATGAAATCAACAAGTGCTTGAGACTTAACCGCTGTCCGAGGCACATACTTCAAACCGTACGGCCCCAGCTCTATGGCCCACTTTGCAATCCGGCCAGTTGCTTCCCGGTTCTGGATGATATCTCCCAAAGGAGCAGAACTGACCACCGTAATTGAGTGCCCTTGGAAATATTGTTTAAGCTTCCGGCTTGCCATAAAGACTCCATACACCAGCTTCTGCCAATGCGGATACCTTTGCTTGGACTCAATGAGCACCTCGCTGATGTAATAAACCGGACGTTGAACCGGATGCTCCTTACCTGCCTCCTTTCGCTCTACCACAATAGCTACACTGACCGCCCGAACATTAGCAGCAACATATAGCAGTAACGGCTCCTTGTCAACGGGAGCGGCGAGCACAGGCGGATTGGCCAATTGCCGCTTTAAGTCCTCAAACGCTTCATCAGCAGCAGAACTCCAGACAAACTGATCCGTCTTTTTCAACATCTGATACAAAGGGATTGCCTTCTCACCCAGGCGACTGATAAACCGGCTTAGCGCAGCAATCCTGCCTGCCAGGCGTTGAACATCGTTGATACACTTCGGTTTAGCCAGGGAGGTGATAGCTGTGATCTTCTCCGGATTAGCCTCAATTCCCCTGTTGGACACTAGAAAACCCAATAGCTTGCCTGCCGGTACACCAAAACACACTTGTCCGGATTAAGCATCATCTTGTATGTTCTCAGATTATCAAAGGTTTCTTTCAAATCATCAATCAGAGTCTCCTTCTCCCTGGATTTAACCACGATATCATCCACGTAAGCATGTACATTACGGCCAATCTGCTTGTGAAGACAATTTTGTACACACCGTTGGTAAGTTGCCTGGGCACTCTTGAGCCCGAAGGGCATAGACACATAGCAGAAGGCTCCAAAGGGAGTTATAAATGCCGTCTTCTCCTGGTCCTTAACTGCCATTTTGATCTGATGATAGCCAGAATACGCATCCAAAAAACTTAGACGCTCACAACCCGCCGTAGCATCAATAATTTGATCAATACGGGGGAGGGCAAAAGGATCTGCTGGACAAGCCTTATTAAGATCTGTGTAATCCACACACATGCGCCAGGTGCCGTTTTTCTTGAGGACCAGCACCGGATTGGCAAGCCACTCAGGGTGAAAAACTTCAAATAAAACCAGCTGCTAAGAGCCTGGCTACCTCTTCTCCAATCGCCTTGCGCCTTTCTTCGTTAAACCGGCGGAGGAACTGTTTCACCGGTTTGTATTTAGGATCCACATTAAGTGTGTGCTCAGCGAGTTGCCTCGGTACACCTGGCATGTCAGAGGGCTTCCATGCAAAAATGTCCCGATTCTCACGGATGAACTCGATGAGCGCGCTTTCCTATTTCGGATCCAAGTTGGCACTAATGCTGAACTGCTTGGACGAATCGCCAGGTACGAAGTCAACAAGCTTAGTTTCTGCTGCCGATTTGAACTTCAGGGCCGGATCATGCTCCGTAGTTGGCTTCTTCAACGGAGTCATGTCCGCCGGATCAACATTGTCTTTATAGTACTTCAACTCCTCGGTGGCACAAACCGACTCTGCATAAGCCGCATCTCCTTCCTCGCATTCCAAAGCGATTTTGCGGCTTCCATGAACCGTTATTGTCCCCTTGTGACCCGGCATCTTGAGCTGCAAATACACATAACAGGGCCGAGCCATAAACTTGGCGTATGCCGGTCGCCCAAACAGGGCATGATATGGACTTTGGATTTTCACCACTCAAACGTCAATGTCTCCGACCTGGAATCATGATCATCCCCAAAGGCCACTTCCAGAGCTATCTTACCAACGGGATATGCTGATCTGCCAGGCACTACACCGTGGAATACTGTATTAGACGGTTTGAGATTCTTATCTGTTAGCCCCATACGTCGGAAGGTCTCATAGTACAGGATGTTAATACTGCTCCCTCCATCCATGAGCACCTTGGTGAACTTGTAACCTCCCACCTGAGGCGCCACCACCAGAGCCAACTGACCCGGATTATCGACCTGGAGTGGGTGATCCTCTCTGCTCCATATGATTGGCTGTTCAGACCAACGTAGATAACGGGGTGTGGCCGGTTCAACAGAGTTGACTGCCCGCCTCTGAACCTTCCGGTCTCGCTTGTCCAAGCTAGTGGTAAAGACATGGTACTGCCCATTACTCAACTGCTTTGGGTTGCTTTGGTAACCTGATTGTTGCTGCTGTTGGTTGTAACCACCCTGGTTGTTCTGATTATTTTGACCATTATGTCCGCCCGGATTACCATTAAATCCTGAACTGGAACTTCCTCCACCGAAACCCGGCCCGGACCCTGAGCCACCGCCAGATCCGTGATCATACCGGAAATTATTAGAATTTTTGAACTCCTGCATAATAAAGCAATCCTTCCAAAGGTGGTTTGCTCGCTCCTCCTTCGTCCCATGTCTTGGACAGGGCTGGCTTAGCAGATAGTTCAGGCGGTTTGGGTTGGGGTTGGGCGCTCCACTATGATTTTTCGGCCTACCCTAGCGCCACTGGCTATTTTCCTGTACGTTAGTATTAGCCACAAAATCCATGTTGCCATCCGCTTTACGCTTGCCTCCTCCGCCATTGCCTACCCAGTGATGCTGCTGACTTTTGGAGCTGTTCTTCTTCTTCCCCTTCCCTGTCTTGTCATCATCAGATTCGGGATCCTTGGTACTATCAGAATCAGCATATTTTACCAAAGCGGCCATGAGGGTCCCCATGTTGGTGCAATGACGCTTCATCCATCCCAATTTCAACTTCAGGGGCCCAAACCGGCAGTTGCCTTCTAGGGTTAACACTGCGGAACCTGGATGCTCATATTGGATCACGTGGATCAACTTGTGTCTATGGGGTGCCTCTTGCCTCCGTATATAAAGGATCCAAGGGGGGGTGCGGCCGGCCCTAGTAGGAGGCGCGCAGGAGGAGTCCTACTCCTACCGGGAGTAGGACTCCCCTCCCTTTCCTTGTCTAAGTAGGAGAGGGGGAAGGAAGGGAGAGGGGAGAGGGGGGCGCCGCCCCTCCCTCCTTGTCCAATTCAGACTAGGGGGAGAGGGGCGCGCGGCCTGCCCTGGCAGCCCCTCCTCTTCTCCACTTTAGGCCCATGAGGCCCATTAACCCCCCGGGGGTTTCCGGTAACCCCCCGGTGCTCTGGTTTTATCTGAAACTTCCCCGGAACACTTCCGGTGTCCGAATATAGCCATACAATATATCAATCTTTATGTCTCGACCATTTCGAGACTCCTCGTCATGTCCATGATCACATCCGGGACTCCGAACTAACTTCGGTACATCAAAACTCATAAACTCATAATATAACTGTCATCGAAACCTTAAGTGTGCGGACCCTACGGGTTCGAGAACAATGTAGACATGACTGAGACACGTCTCCGGTCAATAACCAATAGCGGAACCTGGATGCTCATATTGGCTCCTACATATTCTATGAAGATCTTTATCGGTCAGACCGCATAACAACATACGTTGTTCCCTTTGTCATCGGTATGTTACTTGCCCGAGATTCAATCGTCGGTATCTCGATACCTAGTTCAATCTCGTTACCGTCAAGTCTCTTTACTCGTTTCGTAATACATCATCTCGCAACTAACTCATTAGTTGCAATGCTTGCAAGGCTTATGTGATGTGTATTACCGAGAGGGCCTAGAGATACCTCTCCGACAATCGGAGTGACAAATCCTAATCTCGAAATACGCCAACCCAACATGTACCTTTGGAGACACCTGTAGTGCACCTTTATAATCACCCATTTACGTTGTGACGTTTGGTAGCACACAAAGTGTTCCTCCGGCAAACGGGAGTTGCATAATCTCATAGTCATAGGAACATGTATAAGTCATGAAGAAAGCAATAGCAACATACTAAACAATCGGGTGCTAAGCTAATGGAATGGGTCATGTCAATCAGATCATTCACCTAATGATGTGATCCCGTTAATCAAATAACAACTCTTTGTTCATGGTTAGGAAACATAACCATCTTTGATTAACGAGCTAGTCAAGTAGAGGCATACTACTGACACTCCGTTTGTCTATGTATTCACACATGTATTGTGTTTCCGTTTAATACAATTCTAGCATGAATAATAAACATTTATCATGATATAAGGAAATAAATAATAACTTTATTATTGCCTCTAGGGCATATTTCCTTCAACTCTCTCCCTCCCTCACAAAGGTTTGCATGAGAGGAGGAGGCCGTTTGGTCTTGTCATTCTTCTTCTTGTTCTTGGAGTCGGGGACGTACCCAACCCCTTCCTTGGCCACACCTCCCTTTTAGTTGGTCAAGAGATCGTTGAGGTTCTTCTTGCCTTGTATGCAAGTCGCAAGACCTCTCTCAAGTTGCTCCTTCAACTTAGCATTTTCCTCAACAAGATGTATATGCTCACAACACGGGTTAGTAGCATTTGCATTATCAATTAAAACCATATGAGGAAAAGTGGATTTCTCCTTAGTTAGCTTCACTTGGAGTTGATCATGAGACTCCTTGAGACTAGCGTGAATACCCTTCAAGGCCTTGTGGGCCTTGTCAAGTATATCAAACTCCTCTTTGAGTCTAGCAAGATCAACCCCGAGTTTGGCCTTCTCGGAATTTAGCACACGAGAAACAACGAGGGCATGATCATAATCTTTCTCTAACTTAGCATGATCTACGTTGTGTGACTCCTCAAGAGCCAAACGAAGACCACGCTCTTCCTCAAGAGCATTGGAAAGATCCGAAATCTCATCGGCATAGTCACGACTATGTCCTTCCATCTTAGAGATGGTGTCTTCATGAGCCTCGATCATGTCATTGGCCTCACCAAGTTGTTCCAAGAGAGCAATAAAGTGCTTCTTGGATTTTCCCTTGAGTTTGCCCATAAAGGCCTCAAACTCGTTAGCCTCCACATTAGCTCCCTCAAATTCATTAATGCTATCCGTTTGGGAAGGATGATTAATGATGGTAGTTTTAATGTTGGAGGTTACCTTGTTGGTGGCTTTAGCCATGAGGCACTTGGCGGTGATGCTCTCGTTGGATGAGTCGAAGAGAGACACCCGTGACGTTGTTGCAATGGCAACGGAGGCCATGGCAACCGACTCATCATCTTCATCATCGTCATCGTCCTCATTGTACTCTTCTTGCACAACCAAGGCCTTGGGATGAGTCTTCTTGGTGAAGTTGTTCTTGTTGGGGAATGACTTGGCCTTGTCCTTTCGGATGAGTTTGCCACCATTGTCTTCCCTCTTCTCATACGGGCATTCCGCAACGAAATGACTCATGTTGCCGCAATTGTAGCAAGTCCTTACACGTTGCTTGCCCCTTGTACCACTCGAGTTGTTTTTGCTAAAGTTTGGCCTTGAGTTTTTCTTGCTCCAAAATTGTCTTGAAGCAAGTTCCTTGTGTTCATGATATGCATACTTCGTATCTTCGGGGTTGCTCTCCTCTTCTTCCTCTTCTTCGTCTTCCACTATGAGCTTGGCCTTCAATGCAAGGTTAGGCTTCTTTGCCCGTTGAGAATGGAGCACCGCATTATCGGCGGTCTTGTCCAAAATGTTCATGGCCACAAACTCATCCAACACTTCGCTTGAGGTCAAAGTGTGGAAGTCCGGTCTTTGACGAATGACGGAGGACATGGCCTTGTGATAGGGCATCATTGCCTTGAGGAATTTGCGCTTGATCCAATTGTCATCCGTGTCCTTGCTCCCGTGATCTCGTAGTGAGACCGCGAGTTTGGTTACTCTCCGATAGAGCTCACGAGGTTCTTCATCTTCCTTCATTGCAAACTCATCGGCCTCATCTTGTACCACTTCATAGTTGGAGTGTTGAATGCTTGCGCTTCCCCGGTAGAGAGACACAACACAATGCCATGCATCTTTGGCCAGGGCGAAAGGACGAAGATGAGGTAGGTCTTCGGGTGGAATAGCATCTTGAATGATGAAGAGAGCATTCTCATTGAATTGATTGTCCGCAGCTTCTCGAGGAGTGAAGTTGCTTGGATCATGTGGATAGAAACCTTCTTCAATGATTCTCCAAAGGTTAGTGTTCACATGATTTAAATGACGTTTAAAGCGGTAAACCCAAGAATCAAAATCCTCATTTTTCACAATCTTATGGGGAGGAGCGGCATGATTCAAATGAGTGCAAGGAACCGGTCCACCATAAACAAGTGGTGGTTCCACATGGGCAAAGATGCCGGTGCCATTTTTGCCACTAGAAGAAGGAGCCTTTTCACTACTAGATTCCCCCTTGTCGGGGATAGCATCTATCACCTTGTTGGCGGGATCACCCACTTTCAACGATGGGGTGGATAGTTTAAGCCCCTCAAGAAATTTAGTAAACATGCTTTCGACTTCGGTCGTCATGGAGGTTTTCAATGTCTCCAAGGCCACATTGAACTCCTCACGAGAGACCGAAGTTCCCCCATCTCCCGTAGACGAGATCAGATTCACACCGGAGTGTTCCTCCACACCGTCTACGGTATCAACCATACTCTTTGGACGGTAAAGTCCTTAAAAAAGAGACGAGGCTCTAATACCAATTGAAAGGATCGATATGGTTGACTAGAGGGGGGTGAATAGGCAACTAACAATTTTTGACTTTTCTTTAACAAGTTAAAGTTTGCATCAAAATAGGTTGTCTAGAAATGCAACTAGGTGAGAAACCTATATGATGCAACGAGGATAGGTACACAAGCAAGCAAGAGATATAAAACAAGTAAGCTTGCTTAAATAAAGGCACGAGATAACCAAGAGTGGAGACGGTGGAGACGAGGATGTGTTACCGAAGTTCCTTCCCTTTTAGAGGAAGTACGTCTCCGTTGGAGCGGTGTGGAGGCACAATGCTCCCCTAGAAGCCACTAGGGCCACCGTATTCTCCTCACGCCCTCACACAATGCGAGATGTCGTGATTCCACTATTGGTGCCCTTGAAGGCGGCTATCGAACCTTTACAAACAAGGTTTGGGCTCTCTCCACAACTTAATTGGAGGCTCCCAACGAAACCACGAAGCTTCACCACAATGGAATATGGCTCCGAGGTGACCTCAACCGTCTAGGGTGCTCAAACACCCAAGAGTAACAAAATCCACACAAGAAAGTATGGGGGAACCAAATATCCTTTGGTGGAAGTGTAGATCTAGGTCTCCTCCTTCAATCCCTAGCAAATCAACAAGTTTGAGTGGCTAGAGAGAGAGATCGGGCAAGAGAGCTTGAAGGGCATCAATGGTGGAGTGAGAGAGGACCAAGGTAGGAGTGGTAGGTTGGAGAAGCTCCCTTATATAGTCACCCTCAATATCCAACCGTTACTGTGATTTTAGCACTACAGCGGTACAACCGGTCCTCGTCCCGGTACAACCGGGACTCACGGTGTATCTGCAGAACCCTACCAAGCGGTACAACCGGACCAGGGGGGCGGTAGTATCGGCTAAGAAAAATAACCGGACTAACTACCTGGCCACCGCACAAACACCGCATCAAAACAGGAGCTTGACCAGTACTTGGGCGGTGCCTGGCTGGAACAACCGTATGGCCTTGAGCTCTTGGGTGGCTAAGTCCTGAGCGGAAGAACTGCTCGGACCACCGGTGGTACCGGTCATCGTGGAACGACCGGACCAACCGGGCCACTACCGCCCAAGAACCGCATCAAACCAGAAGCGAGAGGGGTACTTGAGCGGTGCATGGACGGAACCACTGCCCCAGCTGTTGCAGAGCATGGTGGCGGTACCACCGCCCGGAGGCAGTGGTACAACCGCTCGAGCACAGCTGGTGAGCGACAAGACCCAGCGGTACAACCGCTCCAGAGAGTGGTACAACCGCTGGGCAGAAACAGTGAGCAGAAAAGAAAAGAGGGGAAGAGGCAAGGAAAACTCTCTCTCACACACACACCTGAGGAAGGCAAAGAGAGGGTGAGAAAAGTGTACGTGAACTGATTCTCCCAGAGCTTCTTAATGAGGATTCCCTCTTGATAGTACGGGTACTCTACGACCAAAGAAAATAAAACCGTAGAGGACACGTCTTCGATCTTTTCCTTCGAGAGGTAATAGTAATCCGATGTAAGCCTAAGCATCGAGAACCTGAAACATAAAGCACACGTTTAGACCACCAAGGGTTTTCCTCATCATCCAAAACATAAAGTAGGGAAATGCCCTTTCAACTGGGCTAACAGGACTCCGGGAACCCGGGCTGTAGCAGGCTAGGCAGGACTCCAGATGTCACCGCATGACATTTCCCCGAAGGGACAGACAAAAGAACGAAGTGAATCACATGTCGGCCAGTCAAGTGCTCCGGAGCAGTAGTGTTGGGCTAGCAGGACTCCGGTGAACCGGGCTGTAGCGGACTAGTATGGCTCATGGAAGCACAAGACTACATTTCCATAAGAGAGGCTACCAAGGATAAACAACTAGGTTGTCCGATCCCACACATACCAAGCATTTCAATCATACACACAATATGCTCAATATGTGCAATACAACATGGCATCACAACAAGACTCTACGACTCAAACTATTTATTCATTAGGCTCTGAAGGGCCAGATAAAACAAACATGGGTCTCATGACCCAACATTCAGAGCATACAAGTCAAAGCACATGCGGAAGCTTAACATGTCTGAGTACAGACTTCTACAAATGAAAAAGGTTGAGAAGCCTGACTATCTACCAGATCCTGCTGAGGGCACAAGATCGTAGCTGAGGTAACAAGCTAAACGTCGAAGTCCACACGGAACTACTAGCGAGACTGACGTCTCTCTGCAAAACATAAAATAGCAAACGTGAGTACAAATGTACCCAACAAGACTTACATCAGAACTAACTACATATGCATCAGTATCAACAAACAGGGTGGTGGAGTTTCACTGCAGCAAGCCAGCTTTGACTCAGTGGCTATCCTGAACTACGACTGCAAGTAACTCTTTTGAGGTGGCGCACACGAGTCCACATATTCACCATATCAATACACCACTACGGATCCGCTCCCGTCTCCCTGCGAGAACGCCATCCATAGCACTCACACTTATCTTGCGCATTTTAGAGTATCCACTTTCACTTGTCTATGAACTATGCAAGGGGTCCAAGTTTCCATATCCGAGGAATCCGACTATTCGAATAGATAGTGATAACCCTGCAGGGGTGTACTTCTTCACACACGCTCTCGCCACTTACCACCATGTACACGTCGTGTATCTCGGCAACCTTCAAGCGGAAGCCTGGTGAGGGAGTCGTCCACGACCTGACTAACCACACAAGTCTCTCGTCCAGATTTATCGCCTATTCAGGTTCCATCCGCAAGGAGATCCGGACGGGGTGTCGCTCACGGCCCCAAATGATGTGTACAGGGTTCCCAAGCCCACCATCCGGATGCCACTTGGTACACCGGGCCACCATGCCTAGTCTGTCCCAAGCCCACCTGTACCGGGTGCCACTTGGTAGACTACTAACACTTCCTACAAACACCAGAAACTAGTTGGAACTCTTGGACAGAGATCAGGTTGATTAATAAGTCGAGACAGCTTGGAGCGCCCGGAGCCCAATGTGTGGTAGTAACTGTTCATGGATCACAAACACAGAACTCAGTTCCTATGGACGGCTGCAATGAGACAACCCACCATGTACTCCTACATGGCCTGTCACCGCTACCTTTACCAAATCGTGTTTACACACTTAGCTCACACACAGTAGGACATGTTCATCACCATTCTAATTCATCCCCGATGAATCAGACCTGACTCAACTCTAAGCAGTAGCAGGCATGACAAACAAGCATGAATGAGTAGGTACATGAGGGCTCAAATAACTCCTACTCATGCTAGTGGGTTTCATCTATTTACTGTGGCAATGACAGGTCATGCAGAGGAAAGGGGTTCAACTACCGCAGCATGTAACAGTTGAAACATGGTTGTCCTAATGCAGTAAAAGAGAGCAGGGGCGAGAGAGTGGGATTGTATCGGAATGAACACGGGGGTTTTGATTGCCTGGCACTTCTGAAGATAGTATAGCTCTTCATCGGTGTCATCGAACTCATCGTCGGAACCACATCTATCGAGAGGGGACAAATACCGGCAACAGAGAAAGAAACACAATCAATGCAATGCACAATATGATGCATGATCATGGCATGGCAATAATGTTATGATTTGCACTAATGCATCTAGCGACAATTTAAATGAAGTCCATATGGACCAAGGGTTCATATGCAAACTCCATATTTAGCATTTAAAATGCCATTATCATGTTTTCACTTATACGGTGGGTATAAGTTGGTTTATCATGCATGAAAGTAGCATAAATGGATAGATTGGATTTTTTTGATAATTTTTCATATATAAAACTTTTCATTTAGAGTTACGGTTTAATTTCTATGATTTTTAAAAGTTTTGGATATTTTCTGAAATTTCCTGGGTTATTTTTAATCCAGAAAATTATTAACTGCGTCAGCATTGCACAAGCATGACGTCCGCGAGTCAACTGAGGCTGACCAGGTCAAACTTGACCAGTGGGACCCGCACGTCAGTGTAACAGGGCAGGGACAGAGGCTGACCAGTGGGTCCGGGTCAACGTTGACGTGGCATAGTCAAACTGACATGTGGGGCCGGACCTAAACTAAACAGGGAATAAATCCCAGGGTTAATTTGGGCGTGGGGCCTTGTGTCAGTGAGAGAGGGGGTTAAATAGTCGGGGTCATTTGCGGCTAATGACGTGCCACGTCATCCAAAACGTCGGTTAGCCGCCGGCGCTAATCCGGACACGACGGGTTTGCCCGTCCGGCCAACTCCGGCGACGGGAGCTTGCGCGGCTGGGTCCTGCAGATGCAGCGCGACAAGGCGCGTCGACCAGTGGTGGTGGGTGGTGCTAGGGTGGCCGGATTCGCTGACGGCGGTGAGCGGGGCGGCGGCCGGAGCTACTGCCTGCACGGGCGTGGCGCTAGAGCAAGCAGGGGAGCGAGCAAGGGGGCTAGGCGGCCTCCTGGAGGGACCAGGAGCACGCCGGTGCCACTGGACCGAGCGGAGGTGCTCAGGAGCGAGGACCTCATTGGCCATGGCGGACGGCGGCGCTCGGAACTCGCGCGGTGGCTAGCTAGAGGGCATGCGCGGACATGGGGAGAAGGGTGAAACGACGTGGGGCTCACAGAGATCACGTAGAGACGCTCAGAGTGGTCAGGGAGGTCCTGTAGGCGGCGAATCAACGATGAAGTCCGGTGAGAAGATGCGGCGGTGACGAGCTCGAGGGCAACGTTTCGGGGTGCCCGCGGTCGCGTGCTTCAGCGGAGGAGTCGAAGGAGACGCGGGGAACCTCCTAGATATGGTGGTTCAGTGAGGCGACGGCGGTGGCTGCGAGAACTGCGGTGGCCTACTCGTGGCGGCTTCGGCATCGGGGGGAGAAGCACTGGGACGAGGGGAAAATGAGTAGAGAGGGATGGCTCGACGCGGACGGCAGCGGCGAAGTCTCCCGCGTCGTCGACGTGTCTCGGGAGGCAGCCAGGTAGCTGCTGCGTGGCGCGCGGTGCGCGCGTGCGTCGAGCATACGCGCCATGTCTACTGGCGCGGTGGAGAAGACGATTGGCAGGTGGGCTACACAGTAGCGGGCCGACTAAGTGGGCTACGGTAAGTTAGGTGGGTTTTCTCTCTGGTTTTCTAATTGTGTTTCTGTTTTCTATTTTCTGCAGTATGTTTGAATTTGGTTTCCTGACCAAATAATTTTTGTTGCTTCTGAAAATAATTGTGGATGCAAACCTAATTATTTCCACAAAATGCTTCAGAATCATTGGAGCAAAATAAATAATTATAGGATTTATTTGCTCCAACTCAAATACAGTATGAGTTAATTCAAAAATTCCAAAAATGTCCTAGAAATATATTCATCATTTTTGGCAGAGGTTTCTACCTTAACCAAAAATCACAAACTTTTCTTGAGGAACTTTGGGTTCGATGAAAATATTTTTAGGTTGAACTTAGTTGAGTTCTTTTGGTGCTAGGGTTTGATCAATCCCCATTTCAACTTTAAATAAAATTTAAACATGATGCAACAAGATCAAGCAAGGACAACAGGGGCTGAGCTAGGGCTGTGACAACTCACCCCCACTAAACAAGAATCTCGTCCTGAGATTCGAGACGTGAGGTAAGAAGACAGAGGGGACACAAAGTCGACACGATCTTCATGATCCAATTGCACTTCATAAGAACGTTGATTGAATGCATCATATTGGTCTTGATGTCTTTGCTTTCGAGATCTTCATCCAACACAATGACAGCGAAAGGAAACTCTACATGAAACGATCTCCTCGAAGATCGAGCACTTAAGATCAACTCATGGAGTGAGATGTAAGAACATCTCTTATGTTGAGACTCAAAACACATCTTAAAAAGGATGGAAGAAACAATTGACGAGGGTTTCAAAGTAGCAAGGAGGAACTGCCATGATCCCATAACGTGGCACCTTAGCAGAGGTGACTCGTAGAATTATTCTCTTAAGTGGCAAAAAGAATTACTTTTGATATAATGATCATTGAAACTCTTTATGCTAGCCTAAGACAATCACAAACGATCGTTCAAGGAGGTTCGAAAGAATGGCATATATCGACTAGAATGGATGATGTGGACTACCTTGTTGAAGACAACGCAATGGATGATTTTTGCTTATCATCGGAAATGGATGGGACTCATGGTAAGTCCACCTTTGAAGATAAAACTGGACAACAACTGTTGAGAAGGGCAACCCATGGAAAATTGGCACGATGGGGTGCCAGGTGGGAACAAAATGCAAATGTTGGGAATGTTCCAACCATCATATCTGCCTAAGATTCAGATCTGGTTGGTGTCAGGATATTCCAGACTCATCAAGTCTAGAAAGAAAAATGAAAGTTTGCAACAAAAATCGATGAGATGATGTTGCGAGATGCTCGGGAGATGAACTACGATAGCAAGCTCCAAGACATGAGCGGGTTCTGCTACTCGCATGTGAACACGCTGTCCCAGACAACATGACCACATAGTACTCTTATAATCAAATACTACCGAGTCCTAGTTGGGAACCATCATCGCGGATAACGAAGTCCTTGCATAAGTCATATAACTAGCTCTTATGAAGGAACTTCTTCTCCTTGAACAAATCAGTTAGTGGCTTGGTGTGCTATGGATACATATAGAATGAAGGTTGCAAGTCTCCAAACCACAATATACTTCGCACATATGCATGACTGACTTGGGATGATTCCAGAGGAAGCAAAACAAACTTTCTCGAATTCACGGCGGCAACTTGCATCGATTGCACGTGAACTTAGAGGAAGTCGCTACTTTGATCCAAACATATGCTTCATGAACGGAACATGAAGGCATTGTTTACAAAGTTTCCAACACTAGCTTAATGTTTAACACGAATCATGGGGGAGACAAGATGCTGCTGATGGGCTCAACAACAACTCATCAAGGTTCCCATTAAGATGGAATTCCATGACTATGTGAACAAGGTGATAGCAATGGTCACACCAAAGGATGTAATGGTGTATGCCCGAGGAATCAACCTCGAGTAAGACAACATTACGAACATCGTTGGTTCTGATTTGATTTGAGGATAGCCCACACTCAAATCAAAGTTTGGACAAGACAATAGATCCATCAACTGATCACGAGGACCAATCGATGAAGATATCATATTTCTTCAACACACACACACACACACACAAAAGATAACCCTTGACACGAACTAAGTCAGAATAGCTTTTATCTTCCAAGTCTCCAAGTTGTTGTTTAGCTTAACCAACTAGCTCAGGGGTACCCAACACAGATTCTTGGAGAAGGGGTGGTCACAAGAAACCAACTTGATCATGAACTCAAAATAGCGGTCAGGTGACAACCTGGTAACACTTCCGAGAAGACATTCGGAAAATCACGAACCACCGATATGTTATTAAGCTCGAGAACTGTCGGTGTCAAAACCAGCAGATCTCGGGTAGGGGGTCCTGAACTGTGCGTCTAGGCGGATGGTAACAGGAGACGAGGGACACAATGTTTTTACCCAGGTTCGGGCCCTCTCGATGGAGGTAAAACCCTACGTCCTGCTTGATTAATATTGATGATATGGGTAGTACAAGAGTAGATCTACCACGACATCAAGGAGGCTAAACCCTAGAAGCTAGCCTATGGTATGATTGTTGTCTCTACGGACTAAAACCCTCCGGTTTATATAGACACCAGAGAGGGCTAGGGTTACAAAGAGTCGGTTACAATGGTAGGAGATCTACATATCCGTATCGCCAAGCTTGCCTTCCACACCAAGAAAAGTCCCTTCCGGATACGGGACGGAGTCTTCAATCTTGTATCTTCATAGTCCAGGAGTCCAGCCGAAGGTATAGTCCGGCTATCCGGACACCCCTAATCGAGGACTCCCTCAGTGGCCCCCAAACAAGGCTTCAATGACGACGAGTCCGGCGCGCAGATTGTCTTCGGCATTGCAAAGCGGGTTCTCCTCCAAATTTGGTGTACCTATCGAATAATGTCCGGTTTCTTGTAAATGTAGCGCTCCTTGGCTTCTACGGCCAATAATGGCCGTCTTCCACATGTCAAACGAATACGAAAAGTCAGGGTGTTTTTATATTTACACCCCTAGTCGCGTGAATGAGCCGCCTATTTAAGGGGACGAGGATTTAGATCCAAACCACACCTTCTCCCCTCCGCGAGTATTCATCAAAGCGTATCCGACAGAGGTCCATTCTATCATGGCCGGCTGCAGCAGCTCCTCCTCTCGCCCTTCCAGCCCTCAGCCTGGAGATTGGGAGAGATGCTCCATCCCGCACAGCGAGCTAGTGACGCTCCAGACCAAGGGATTTCTCCCCCAGCCTATATGGTCCCGGTTCGATCCGGACTTGCCACCTATAATGGCGGAGAGCAAGCGGAGAGCGCCCCCAATCCCTCCAAAGGAGAGCGGGTATGCCTTGTCCCTTACTTAGTAAGAGGGCTCGGATTCCCAATTCATCTGTTTCTCCGGGGACTCCTGGAGTTCTATGGCCTCCAGCTACACAACCTCACGCCTGCCTCCATATTGCATATCGCGGGCTTCATAGCCCTTTGCGAGCTGTTTTTGGGCTGCGAGGCTCATTTTGCACTGTGGAAAAGGCTATTCTGCCTTGTGCCCCGTTCTCAGAAGGGGTCAATATATCAAGTGGGCGGAGCCGAAGTGTGGCGCATTGCCGGGACCGGATATCTATCCGGAACCCCAAAGAAGGCGTCCGAGGACTGGCCTTCGGAATGGTTTTATATAGAGGATGTCCCGTTGCCGGATCCTGTCCGGATCGGCCTCCCTGAGTTCGACAGTGCTCCCCTAAAGAAGCGCCTAAGCTGGCATCCACGGAGCCCTCAGAGGGAAAGCGACAAGGACATTCTTTACCTGATGGGCCAGATAAGATTGTTAGCTCATTCCGGACTGACCATGATTGGGGTCATGGCCGCATGCATCATGCAAGGGGTGCAGCCGCTCCAGTATAGAGGCCACCCCATGTGGGACTTCAACGGGGAGGACGACGCCACCCGCCACGGCCGTAAGGGGCGGATTCGGCTGCCGCTCTAATAAAGATCTTGTCCACTTTGTACAAGGGATAAGAGGAGGAATTTCTCCGCGTCAACCCACAGGGTGGATTTTCTATGTACAATCCCCCAAGTTGGGTAAGTGGACACTTTTACTTGCCCATCCGTTTTATATTCCCATCGTTAAATATTCAGTCTAACGACTTCAACGCAGGAACTACGCTAGGCTGTTAAAGAAATAAATAGCCCTCCTCCACAACCCGAGGATCCGGGACGGTCCCTCGACCCGGCCTCTCAAGAGGATCCGGACTTATCTGTGGAGCTGATTGATGGGGTGTTTCATCAATTGAGCAAGGACAACGCCTTGGTGGCCATTACGGCCGATTACCCAGGGCTACTCCCAGCCTCACAGGTAACTGAGACCGAAGTCCCAGCACTTTGAAAAGGGATCTATCCTCGCGTGTTTTCGATTGCCGTATGACAACCGTGTTTTGCAGGGGAGGTCCTTGAGACGGGAGGCCGAGCTTGCGGCGACTAGCCAACGAGGGGCGGCAAGGCCCCGCGGGCTGAAAACAAGTGCGGTTCGGACTAAGGCGCCGGCGCAAAGGTATAGCGCGCCATCTTATTCCCAGGTGTTATTCCTTCAAGGCATATTAACGCTCGTGCTCTCTTCAGGACAAAGAGACCTCGCCGGACTATATCCGGAGAGGTTGCCAATCGCGCCTCCACCAGCCAGGCTCCAAAGCCTGGTCCGGAAGCGGAGGCGAACACAAGGCGCGCACCGGACGCTCCTCCAACAGAGGATGCGGACAGGCTGTCTGCCACCAATTCCGAGGTGGAGAGTGCCATGAACCACATGTGTCACCGGACAGTTCTTCGCGACGCTTGTTTCTCCCAAGAGGCATTGGATGCCTTCAATTCGGGAGATGCGTACCTCCGTGCCGCTCAAAATGGTCTAGGCAGAGCCACGGAGCAATATTTAGAAGACATACGGGTAAGAAAATTTTGGTAATTATATATATACCAGTAGCCCCCGAGACTTGAAACAGTTAGAATAACTGATTTAAGGATCATTTGTTATGCAGGTTCTTACAGAAAAGAATACCCTACTGTCCCAGGAGCTGGAAGAGTGCAAAGCCCAACTTGAGGCCGCACTAGCCGCGGCAGGGGAGCCCAAGGAGACCCCCTCTGGTAATATACGCTTCGAAAGATAAGTATTTTGCAAAGTGCGGCGTGGGTGCAAATCTGACAAATGAAATTGCAGATGGCGCCGGATTAAATCCGAAAAAGCAACAACTCCTACGCCAGCTGAAGGCTGGTGAGAGTGTGCTGACAAAGGTGAGGCGGGAGAAGAACGATCTCCAAGATGCCAACACCAAGCTGGGCGTTGAACTGAAGGATGTTCGTGCCCAGCTGTTGGACTCCGTTAAGGAGAATCAGCGGCTTCGACGCGGCATATTTAGTAAGTGCTTAAACGAACTTTGAAAAAAGAGTTCGGCGAGGAAGTCGACTAACAGAGTAATGTCTGTAGGTATGCTAACAGGTCGTCCTGCAGAGGAAATGCCCGGTTCTACGGGTGACCTTCTTCCCGAGCTCTCACAACTGCACGAGCGAGTTCGGCAGGTGATGCAAGGCGTCGCCCAGGCCTTGTGGCCATCCGTCTCCATGCCCGAAGGCCTTGGAGAGCTTGTAGAGAAGCTGAAGGGAGCGCGGCGGCGCTTCCGATTGTGGAAGATGTCGGCCTGCCGTCAAGGCGCCAGGGAGGCCTGGGCCATGGTGAAGACGCGGTACACGAAGGCTGACCCAAACCACATGGCCGAGGTCGGACCCGTGGGGCCCGATGGGAAGGAGATCCCTGTGAGCTTAGTATACGGCCAAGTAGAATTGGCCGCAAAGTATTCCCAACAGGACTGTAAGCTAGACAGCCTGTTAGATGGTATTGAAGAGGAATACAATCAGTCAGATTGACTATGTAATTTTAATTGACATGTGTAATGCCTTCTAGCCGGATTGTAGATCGTTTGTCATGGCCGACCTTTTCGCTTCAACCTCGGGACCTGACGGTCCGGAGTGTGTCCGAATACCCTCGCGGTTATATAAGAACCGGGGTATGCATGGAGACCAGGCGTAGGGGTCATTAGTGCTTGAACAGACAAGTGCCCAACTAGTTATGTTATATTACATGGTTAGTAAGAAACATCTTCCAGGGAGAATAGTTCCGTTAGGGGTTCCTTTCCCTGGGAGGCATGCCCTAAAGTGCATGTCCATTCTGCGAAAAGAGACGCAGGAAAAACATCTGGGGGCGTATAGATAAATAAGTGAAAAAAGATCATCTTTAGTTCACCGACCGAATATTCCCTTAAGAACGCTAGCTTTCGGCTTCACCCAGTCTGAGGTACACATCCGGCTGACCCGGCAGTAACAATCGCAGAGGTGCTCCCTTTACCACCTAGCCGAACAATCGGGAACGTAGGGGTAAGCACAGGAGCCAGGCAACCCAGCTTGGCCAAAACTTAAGTCATATCGATGCATATAATGGTGAATAAAAGGTACATGTGGAAGTGTGACACATGTGTTGGGCATGAAGCCCATATAAATAAGCTTCTGTTTAAAGAAGCCCCCAGGTTTAATGAGCGCGGATAGCGCGTCACTTTATGAGCCTTTAAAGGCTATAAGAGAGAGAGAGAGAGAGAGAGAGAGAGAGAGAGAGAGAGAGGAGAAGGAGAGAAATGTAAGACAGAAAGTATATAAAAATGGACAGAGGAAGGAGACAAACACAGAGTCTGGTGCTAGGCATAGAATCTTCAGAGACGGGCTGCGTTCCATGGGTTCGGCTCGAGTCGGTTATCTGATGCATCTCGCAGGCGGTACGCTCCACCAGTCAAGACTTGGTCAATTATGAAGGGACCTTCCCACTTGGGCTTTAGTTTGTCCTTTTTCTTGTCCGGCGGGCGTAGAACTAATTGGCCAACGTTGTAATTTTTGGCCCGTACTTCTCTGCTTTGGTATCTTCGAGCCTGCTGTTGATAGAATGCGGAACGGGCTTTTGCCACGTCATGCTCTTCCTCCAAGGCGTCCAAACTGTCCTGCCGATCGAGCTCGGATTCTCTTTCTTCGTACATGCGCACTCGAGGTGAGTCATGAATTAAGTCGCAGGGCAAAACTGCCTCTGCGCCGTACACCATGAAGAATGGTGTGTATCCGGTGGTGCGATTCCGCGTGGTCCGCAGCCCCAGAGTACGGAGTCGAGCTCCTCTACCCAGTGCGTATTAGATTCCTTAAGGTACCGCACTAATCTGGGTTTGATGCCGCTCATGATAAGACCATTTGCATGTTCGACCTAGCCGTTAGTTTGTGGGTGATAGACGGAAGCATAATCGAGCTTGATGCCCATGTTTTTGCACCAGAGTTTTACCTCGTCGGCCGTAAAGTTCGTGCCGTTATCAGTGATGATGCTGTGGGGGACGCCGTAACGGTGTACAACCCCAGATATAAAGTCTATCACCGGTCTGGATTCGGCCGTCTTAACAGGCTTGGCTTCTATCCATTTGGTGAACTTATCCACCATGACCAGTAAGTATTTTTTCTTGTGGGTTCCGCCTTTAAGGGGTCCAACCATGTCAAGCCCCCAGACCGCGAAGGGCCAAGTGATGGGGATAGTTTGGAGGGCGGTGGGTGGCATATGGCTTTGGTTTGCAAAAAGCTGGCAACCGACGCATCGTTGGACTAAGTCCTGGGCGTCTGCCCGGGCCGTCGGCCAATAAAAGCCTGTACGGAAGGCCTTGCTTACAAGGGACCGAGCTGCAGCGTGATGACCACCGAGTCCGGCATGAATTTCAGCCAGGAGGTTCCGCCCTTCCTCTTCGGAGATGCACCTTTGAAGGACTCCGGTAGTGCTTTTCTTATAAAGCTCTCCCTCATGGACTTTATAGGCTTTAGATCGCCGCACTATGCAGCGTGCCTCATTTTGGTCCTCGGGGAGTTCCTGCCTAGTAAGGTAGGCGAGGAATGGTTCTGTCCACGGGGCGATGACGGCCATTATTACGTGGGCTGAAGGTGTTATTTCATTGGCAGAGCCTCCAATTATGTCAGAGTGTTCGGTGTCGGGCAGTGCGGTTGGGTCCGGGCTGTTATTGCCGGGTTCCCCTTCCCATACTACGGATGGCTTGAACAGCCTTTCCAAGAAGATGTTGGGGGGGACTACATCGCGTTTTGCGCCGATGCGTGCCAGGACATCTGCCGCCTGATTATTTTCCCGGGCTATATGGTGAAATTCGAGCCCTTCGAACCGAGCTGACATTTTTAGGACGGCGTTGCGATAAGCTGCCATTTTTGGATCCTTGGCATCAAAGTCTCCATTTATTTGGGATATTGCGAGGTTCGAGTCCCCGCGCACCTCTAGGCGTTGAATGCCCATGGATACTGCCATCCGGAGACCATGTAAAAGGGCCTCATATTCGGCTGCATTGTTGGAGTCTGTGTACATTATCTGGAGTACGTATTGAACTGTGTCTCCTGTGGGGGACGTCAAAACGACGCCAGCCCCTAGACCGGCCAACATTTTGGAGCCGTCGAAGTGCATGACCCAGTTTGAATATGTGCCGTACTCTTTAGGGAGTTCGGCCTCCGTCCATTCTGCGACGAAGTCGGCCAAAACTTGCGACTTGATAGCTCGCCGTGGCTTGTAAGTTATGTCGAACGGGAGGAGCTCAATGGCCCATTTTGCAATCCGGCCCGTCGCGTCGCGGTTGTTTATAATATCGTTAAGTGGCACTTCCGAGGCTACTGTTATTGAACACTCTTGAAAGTAGTGTCGCAGCTTCCGGGATGCCATAAATACCGCGTACGCAATCTTTTGATAATGCGGGTACCGTGACTTGCACGGAGTAAGGACAGTGGACACATAGTAGACCGGCTTTTGAAGGGGGAATTTGTGTCCGTCCGTTTCTCGTTCGACGACGAGCACTGCGCTTACGACCTGATGGGTTGCTGCAATGTATAATAGCATTGGTTCGCCAATGTTTGGCGCGGCCAGGACTGGGTTTGTTGCCAAGATGGCTTTTATTTCGTCGAGTCCGGCCGTGGCTGCATCCGTCCACTCGAAGTGTTCGGTGCGCCGAAGGAGGCGGTAAAGGGGTAGGGCCTTTTCTCCCAAGCGGGAGATAAAGCGGCTTAGAGCCGCCACGCATCCGGTTAATTTTTGTATTTGTTTGAGGTCCTTCGGGATATCCAATTGTGACAGAGCTCGGATCTTGGCTGGATTTGCTTCAATTCCTCTACCGGATACAATGAAGCCCAAGAGCTTTCCGGCTGGAACGCCGAAAACGCATTTTTCCGGGTTGAGCTTGATGTCGTATGTTCGGAGGTTATCGAATGTTAGCCTCAAGTCGTCTACTAGAGATTCGACATGTCTTGTTTTAACGACCACATCATCTACGTATGCCTCCACTGTTTTGCCGATCTGGTTTGCCAGACATGTCTGAATCATGCGCTGATATGTTGCGCCGGCGTTTTTGAGCCCGAAGGGCATTGTGTTGAAGCAGAATGGGCCGTATGGTGTGATGAATGCCGTTGCGGCTTGGTCTGACTCTGCCATCTTTATTTGATGGTAGCCGGAGTATGCGTCGAGGAAACACAACGAATCGTGTCCTGCGGTAGCGTCGATAATTTGATCGATGCGGGGGAGAGGGAAGGGATCCTTTGGGCAAGCCTTGTTAAGGTCTTTAAAATCAACGCACAGGCGCCAGGATTTGTCCTTCTTTGGTACCATCACCAGGTTTGCTAGCCAGTCCGGGTGTTTTATATCTTTGATGAATCCGGCCTCCAATAGCTTGGCTAGTTCCTCTCCCATGGCCTGTCTCTTAGGTTCGGAAAAACGCCGAAGAGCCTGTTTGACTGGCTTGAATCCTTTTAGGATATTTAAGCTGTGTTCGGCCAGCCTGCGTGGGATTCCTGGCATGTCTGAAGGGTGCCAGGCGAAAATGTCCCAGTTCTCTCGTAGGAACTCTCGCAGTGCGGCGTCTACATCAGGGTTTAACTGTGCCCCGATGGAAGCTGTTTTATTGGGGTCCGTTGGATGGACCTGGAATTTGACTATTTCGTCCGCCGGTTTAAAGGAGGTGGACTTGGATCTTTTGTCGAGTATCACATCGTCCCTATTCACCATGGAGCGCAGCGCAGTCAGTTCCTCAGCCGCTAGGGCTTCGGATAGCGCCTCGAGGGCCAGTGCGGCTGTCTTGTTTTCGGCGCGGAGTGCTATGTCCGGATCACTAGCGAGAGTGATGATTCCGTTAGGCCCGGGCATCTTGAGCTTCATGTACCCGTAATGGGGTATTGCTTGGAAGATTGTAAACGCTTCCCGCCCTAGCAGAGCGTGATATCCGCTACTGAACGGGGCCACTTGGAACGTGACCTCTTCGGACCTGTAATTATCCGGCGTGCCGAACACCACATCTAGTGTGATTTTTCCTGTACAGCGCGCTTCCCGACTGGGGATTATTCCTCTAAAGGTTGTGCTGCTTCGCTCAATGCGGTTCCAGTCTATTTCCATTTTTTGAAGGGTTTCCTCATAAATGAGGTTCAATCCGCTGCCGCCATCCATGAGTACCTTGGTAAGACGAAAGCCGTCCACTATTGGACTGAGGACCAATGCGGCTGGTGCTCGGGCTGTTCGGAATTTATGTTCATCACTGGCGTTAAAAGAAATAGCCATGTCACTCCATGGGTTTATTGTTGCTACTTGGTAGACTTCGGCCAGGCTGTGGAGTCTTCTTTTTCGCATATTATTTGATGGGAAAGTCTTGAAGACTGTTAATACCGTACTGGTGTCTCTGGGGTGGCTTTCTGTGGCTTCTGGAATTAGAAGATCTTCGCCAATTTTTGCCACCTGCCGGAGTATCCAACATGCTCTAAGGCTGTGAGTTGGTGTGGCGCCCTCTGCACTGTGAATTTTACAGGGTCCGTTAAGCCATCCTTCCAGTACGGTTCTGTGCCCTGTAGAGGGCTTTTGCTTTTTGGTATTGAACCCGGGTGTCTGGCGATGATGCACCCTTTTATTTCGGACTGGGTTTGTATTCAGGGCCGGATTATCCCAAAATTTTATTTCGGTTTTCCAGGCGCTTTCCATCGCACAGTACTTTCGTACTATGGACACCAAGTCAGCGAAGCGTGTAATATCACGGTGACTTATGGCGTTGAAGATTCCCTTGTCTGTGCAATTATTGCGGAAGAATGAAATTGCGTCTTCCTCGCGGCAGTCCTTTATACTGTTCATAACCAGGAGGAATCTGGCCTAGTAATGATGTATTGTTTCTTCGGGCTCTTGCCTAATTTGGGATAGATCGCTTATGTACGGGTGGGTGGGTGGAATCAAATCCGAAACCTTACCCAATCTAAGACCCAGAGGCCAAGGAGTTTCTGAACTCGGAAGTTTGGATTCTTGGATGTTGTCCAATGGATCTAGCCCGTCGCCTGACTTTAAGTTCAGGTCTTGGGTGATATCCTCCCCTCCACGGGTATCCGGCTTGGAGGGATCGGGAATACGGACATAGCTAGTCCTTAAGATAGATGAAGGGTCACCGCACTGTCCCTCTACCACGGCAACGTGATGGGTGACCTGGGGAGAGTTAATCTCTCTCAGATCAGGTTTAGGCCCAATCTGGTCGTAATCCGTAGCGACTCCCAGGGCGGCGAAGCGATCCAAGAGCTCGTTAACGGAGGAGAGCTCCATTGGATCTAGCTGCTCGGCGAATTCCGAGCTGACGTGAAGATTGCTTTCGATGACCCGAGAGGTCATCATCGACGCAGCAGCCGAACGGGCGGTCATAAGGAAACCACCTAGCCTGAGAGTTTGGCCGACAGCCAAAGCTCCCTTAGCAACGGTGCTGTCTTTGAAGACAGAATGAGGCATCCTTCCTGATGGTGACGGCACAGAGGAACTCTCAATGAAAGCACCAATGTCGGTGTCAAAACCGGCGGATCTCGGGTAGGGGGTCCCGAACTGTGCGTCTAGGTGGATGGTAACAGGAGACGAGGGACACAATGTTTTCACCCAGGTTTGGGCCCTCTCGATGGAGGTAAAACCCTACGTCCTGCTTGATTAATATTGATGATATGGGTAGTACAAGAGTAGATCTACCACGAGATCAAGGAGGCTAAACCCTAGAAGCTAGCCTATGGTATGATTGTTGTCTCTACGGACTAAAACCCTCTGGTTTATATAGACACTGGAGAGGGCTAGGGTTACACAGAGTCGGTTACAATGGTAGGAGATCTACATATCCGTATCGCCAAGCTTGCCTTCCACGCCAAGAAAAGTCCCTTCCGGACACGGGACAAAGTCTTCAATCTTGTATCTTCATAGTCCAGGAGTCCGGCCGAAGGTATAGTCCGGCTATCCGGACACCCCCTAATCCAGGACTCCCTCAGGAACAATCTTGCTTCTCAAGGCAAGACGACATGATCATAAGAGCACGGGATTCAATCCTAACTCAAAGAACGGAGAGTGCACCGGAAATAAGGACTAGGTAGCACGATCAATCTTAGGATGATGATTCAGTAACCAACACGCTAAGAATGAGAGTATTGTCCATTAACTACCAAGCAACAGGGTTTCTAGGAGTATTGATTTCACACATCACAGTTCACTTGTCGGCAATCCGGTTACAACAACACGAGACCGAGGAATGAATAATGATGGCGAGAAGTATCACTCTGTCAAGAATTCATAAGAGGTGGTGCAATTCCCATGACATTCCTGATATAAAGATGGTAATACTACAGGGTAGAACAGACCAATAGCTTGATTGCATTTGATCTGCGAAATACAACTGCTTTGACCCAATCCTAGAACTGGATGAGGTACTGGAGTTTGTTTCTCCTAGTCATTCTTAACTAGAATGGTTTGACGGACCACAAGAATGATAGGCACCGATGAACGAATGCTCACATACTCTTGACTATCAATTGATAGATGAAGGTCGGCATATAACTGAAGGGGGACAACGCAAAGGAACATATAACTTTCTGAGTTGTGGATGCATAGATTAGTATGTCGAACGAGTTCAACATATTTCTTCCGGATAACCCATGCAGAAAGGTAGAACTGACGGAATCACAATTATGAATGGAGAACTCCTCATGAGTACTCTAATGGTGATCTTTTGGTTTAAAGAACTTCTGCCTTAATGGTTCATGGTATTTGGAAGAAGGAAATACCACGGACCTCGAGGACTATTGCAAGGTTACTAATATCTTAGGGGAACTAGCAAATACTAACAACATGAAGTAGGGTGAATCTCGGGTTCAAAACCCAGGAGTAGAATACCTACTACTAAATGGCATCACGGGATGCTTTCAAGAACGATGGCCAGAATCATCACAGTAGGGATACGGAAGCATTGCTAAATTCTCGAGGACACCTAGGGTCATAATACTAACTCCAACATAGACATTGAGGCAATGGAGTACCTCAACACACCGATTAGTGTGCTTAATCTGGCCCAAAAGGACATCGGGAACACGGAGGAAAGATTTACAAGTGCATCAGATTATTTAGAAACCTGGGATGACTCGGACAACATAACGGCTGTAAATGCTCAAAATGATTTGAGACATCCTGCAAAAAAATGGTGGCATAACCACTCAACATCACAATATCAAGGTTCTGACACAAGCTATGAACATATGGAAGTAGTAGGAACTGAACTGAGGCTTGAACTCAACAATCCTAGGCAACTACGGTTTAGTAACATGTCATCCTGAGAGATAGAAGAGAAGCCTAGTTCTTAACCTCGTAGAAAAGATAAGATGACTCAGATCAGAATGTCATGAGGATAAGGAGTAAAAGAGCCTTACGTTCCCATCCACAATCAATTCCCTTATATAACTAAAGCATTTCTAGACACAACTTCGACCGGTTGGCTTGATAATCCTACAGGCAGTCAGGCTCTGATACCAAAGCTATCAGGACCCCGATTCTAAGTCACACCGATCTAGCCTGCAACACCTCATATCACTTTGCGGCCTCACGCACGGTATTCCCACGGGTGTCGCCTTACCATGGCCCGGGACCGTTTGCCCCTTTTGGCTCACGTATATGATAGTGTCGCTAGCATCCATATGACAGAGAATCCGGGATGACATGACTAGTCATGAACCCAAAGTGGCACTAACTTACGGGGACAGGCATACATGAATCAACATCGAGCATGTCGGTCAGCAGCGTGTGAATCCGGGTTGTAGCACTGGGCTAACAGGACTCCGGGAACCCAGGCTGTAGCAGGCTAGGCAGGACTCTGGATGTCACCGCGTGACATTTACCCGAAGGGACAGACACAAGAACAATGTGAATCACATGCCGGCCAATCAAGTGCTCCGGAGCAGTAGTGCTGGGCAAGCAAGACTCTGGTGAACCGGGCTGTAGCGGACTACTATGGCTCATGGAAGCACAAGACTACATTTCCCCATAAGAGAGGCTACCAAGGATAAACAACTAGGTTGTCGGATCCCACACATACCAAGAATTTCAATCATACACACAATATGCTCAATATGTGCAATACAACATGGCATCACAACAAGACTCTACGACTCAAAGTATTTATTCATTAGGCTCTGAAGGGCCAGATAAAACAAACATGGGTCTCATGACCCAACATTCAGAGCATACAAGTCAAAGCACATGCGGAAGCTTAACATGTCTGAGTACAGACTTCTACAAATGAAAAAGGCTGAGAAGCCTGACTATCTACCAGATCCTGCCGAGGGCACAAGATCGTAGCTGAGGTAACAAGCTAAACGTCGAAGTCCACACGGAACTACTAGCGAGACTAACGTCTCTCTGCAAAACATAAAATAGCAAACGTGAGTACAAATGTACCCAACAAGACTTACATCAGAACTAACTACATATGCATCAGTATCAACAAAGGGGGTGGTGGAGTTTGACTGCAGCAAGCCAGCTTTGACTCGGTGGCTATCCTGAACTACGACTGCAAGTAACTCTTTTGAGGTGGCGCACACGAGTCCACATATTCACCATATCAATACACCACTATGGATCCGCTCCCGTCTCCCTGCGAGAACGCCATCCATAGCACTCACACTTATCTTGCGCATTTTAGAGTATCCACTTTCACTTGTCTATGAACTATGCAAGGGGTCCAAGTTTCCATATCCAAGGAATCCGACTATTCGAATAGATAGTGATAACCCTGCAGGGGTGTACTTCTTCACACACGCTCTCGCCACTTACCACCATGTACACGTCGTGTATCTCGGCAACCTTCAAGCGGAAGCCTGGTGAGGGAGTCGGCCACGACCTGACTAACCACACAAGTCTCTCGTCCAGGTTTATCGCCTATTCGGGTTCCATCCGCAAGGAGATCCGGCCGGGGTGTCGCTCACGGCCCCAAACGATGTGTACATGGTTCCCAAGCCCACCATCCGGGTGCCACTTGGTACATCGGGCCACTGTGCCTAATCTGTCCCAAGCCCACCTGTACCGGGTGCCACTTGGTAGACTACTAGCACTGCCTACAAACACCAGAAACTAGTTGCAACTCCTGGACAGAGATCAGGTTGATTAATAAGTCGAGACAGCTTGGAGCGCCCGGAGCCCAATGTGTGGTAGTAACTGTTCATGGATCACAAACACAAAACTCAGTTCCTGAGGACGGCTGCAATGAGACAACCCACCATGTACTCCTACATGGCCTCTCACCACTACCTTTACCAAATCGTGTTTACACACTTAGCTCACACACAGTAGGACATGTTCATCACCATTCTAATTCATCCCCGATGAATCAGACCTGACTCAACTCTAAGCAGTAGCAGGAATGACAAACAAGCATGAATGAGTAGGCACATTAGGGCTCAAACAACTCCTACTCACGCTAGTGGGTTTCATCTATTTACTGTGGCAATGACAGGTCATGCAGAGGAAAGGGGTTCAACTACCACAGCATGTAACAGTTCAAATGTTGTTGTCCTAATGCAGTAAAAGAGAGCAGGAGCGAGAGAGTGGGATTGTGTCGGAATGAACAAGGGGGTTTTGCTTGCCTGGCACTTCTGAAGATAGTATAGCTCTTCATCGGTGTCATCGAACTCATCGTCGGAACCACGTCTATCGAGAGGGGACAAATACCGGCAACAGAGAAAGAAACACAATCAATGCAATGCACAATATGATGCATTATCATGACATGGCAATAATGTTATGATTTGCACTAATGCATCTAGCAACAATTTAAATGAAGTCCATATGGACCAAGGGTTCATATGCAAACTCCATATTTAGCATTTAAAATGCCATTATCATGTTTTCACTTATACGGTGGGTATAAGTTGGTCTATCATGCATGAAAGTAGCATAAATGGATAGATTGGATTTTTCTGATAATTTTTCATATATAAAACTTTTCATTTGGAGTTACGGTTTAATTTCTATGATTTTTCAAAGTTTTGGATATTTTCTGAAATTTCCTGGGTTATTTTTAATCCAGAAAATTATTAACTGCGTCAGCATTGCACAAGCATGACGTCAGCAAGTCAACTGAGGCTGACCAGGTCAAACCTGACCAGTGGGACCCACACGTCAGTGTAACAGGGCAGGGACAGAGGCTGACCAGTGGATCTGGGTCAACGTTGACGTGGCATGGACAAACTGACATGTGGGGCCGGTTATATTAACCTAAACTAAACAGGGAATAAATCCCAGGGTTAATTTGGGCGTGGGGCCCTTGTGTCAGTGAGAGAGGGGGTTAATTAGTCGGGGTCATTAGCGGCTAATGACGTGCCACGTCATCCAAAACGTCGATTAACCGCCGGCGCTAATCAGGACACGACGGGGTTGCCCATCCGGCCAACTTCGGCAACGGGAGCTTGCGCGGCTGGGTCCTGCAGATGCAGCGCGACAAGGCGCGTTGACCAGTGGTGGTGGGTGGTGCTAGGGTGGCCGGATTCGCTGACGGCGGTGAGCGGGGCGGCGACCGGAGCTACTGCCTGCACGGGCGCGGCGCTAGAGCAAGCAGGGGAGCGAGCAAGGGTGCTAGGCGGCCTCCTGGAGGCACCAGGAGCACGCTGGTGCCACTGGACCTAGCAGAGGTGCTCAGGAGCGAGGACCTCATCGGCCATGGCGGACGGTGGCGCTCGGAACTCGCGCGGTGGCTAGCTAGAGGGCATGCGCGGACAGGGGAAGAAGGGTGAAATGACGTGGGGCTCATAGAGATCACGTAGAGACGCTCAGAGTGGTCGGGGAGGTCCTGTAGGCGGCGAATCGATGATGAAGTCCGGCGAGCAGATGCGGCGGTGACGAGCTCGCGGGCGACATTTCGGGGTGCCCGCATTCACGTGCTTCAGCGGAGGGGTCGAGGGAGACGCGGGGAACCTCCTAGATATGGTGGTTCAGCGAGGCGACGGCGGTGGCTGCGTGGAGGCTTCGGCATCGGGGGGAGAAGCGCTGGGAGGAGGGGAAAATGAGTAGAGAGGGATGACTGATGCGGACGGCAGCGGCGAAGTCTCCCGCGTCGTCGACGTGTCTCGGGAGGCAGCCAGGCAGCTGCTGCATGGCGCGCGGTGAGCGCGCGTGCGTTGAGCACATGCGCCCTGTCTACTGGCGCGGTGGAGAAGACGATCGGCAGGTGCGCTGCACAGTAGCGGGCCGGCTAAGTGGGCTATGGTAAGTTAGGTGGGTTTTCTCTCTGGTTTTCTAATTCTGTTTCTGTTTTCTATTTTTTGCAGTATGTTTGAATTTGGTTTCCTGACCAAATAATTTTTGTTGCTTCTGAAAATAATTGTGGATGCAAACCTAATTATTTCCACAAAATGCTTCAGAATCATTGGAGCAAAATAAATAATTATAGGATTTATTTGCTCCAACTCAAATACAGTATGAGTTAATTCAAAAATTCCAAAAATGTCCTAGAAATATATTCATCATTTTTGGCAGAGGTTTCTACCTTAACCAAAAATCACAAACTTTTATTGAGGCACTTTGGGTTCGATGAAAATATTTTTAGGTTGAACCTAGTTGAGTTCTTTTGGTGCTAGGGTTTGATCAATCCCCATTTCAACTTTAAATAAAATTTAAACATGATGCAACAAGATCAAGCAAGGACAACAGGGGCTGAGCTAGGGCTGTGACATTGTAGGTGAACTGTTCAAAGAACAAGGCCAACAATATGAAAGTGATATTCCAACAAACAACAGGATCTCATAGCTATATTGCACACTACGAGGCTCTTGTAATTAGCTGTTGTTTCACTCTTTTCGTTATGCCATATTATCAGATCTATATTGACTTGTTCCAAATGCAGAGGAAAGCCCGCAAGGAACAAAAAGTACCTAAACCAAATGATGTGGAAATCTTCAAGGACAGTCACAGCAGCAAGACGAAAGGCATGACTACACCAGTCAAATCCGCTATTGTAAGTCCTTAATCCTCATGCCTTTTAACTACTACTTACTCTGACTTGTGCATTGAACTGCACAGTTTGCAGCCAATGTCTATTACTCTTTTCAATTTTATACACAATTGTCTTAATGTATCATTGCAGCTTACAAGGTTTAAAATAGATGAGTGATGTTCCTTTGATCTTGATCTGTAATCTAGTTCTGTGATGGACTTGTCTACACAACGTTACAATTGCATGTTTGTCTGTTCTCAGTTGTTTTGTGATATGAATGATGTCATGCTATGCTTACCATATTGTCAACTTTGTCTCTTTATCCTTAGCTGTCAATACAATGTGAAGAAATAGACAATACATTAGCCATGGTACATGGTCATATGTTTGGAACCTGGTTTGTTTATGTACTTTGCAGTAAAATACAACTAATATTTTACATGGGTTCACCAGAATAAGTTCTGTATATAGACCAAAACTATTTTGTTTGGTTTTGTTGCCTCCTTAATATCTTCTGTTCTCATACTACTAATGTAAAAACTCAACTTTTCAGCAAGCTATAGAACAAATGGTGGAACCGCCACCTTCTAAAGGTGACGAGGCAAATATAACCGCAATGTCACCTCTGGCTACAGTGGGTCAGTACCTGTCCACTAAAAGTGCCAAAAGCATGTTCCTGCGTAATACTGGGTTGGTTGTTAAGGCAATCTTGTCCAAACTGCCTCATGATCAAGATATGCAGGCTCAAAACAATGTTATATATGCGCTCCAGACACAAGTCCATTCCCTAACAGAGACCCTTTGTGGAACAAGGACAGCCATTGTTCGATGTCGTCAGGATATGCATGGTTTTGAATCCAGACTATCAGACATTTGCTATGTTGTTCAGGAGCCTAGGAGAAATGAAGGCGAAGGTTGTGGTGCTCCAACGGATAGTAACCCATGAAAACGTAACAGTCAGGTCAAATGAACTGAGCTTCTGAACTTCTGGTGGTGCATTTATTTGTCGGACTGTTAAATTTTATGCCAACCTTCCTTTTGTTAATGGTTGTAATTTGTTTTGTTGCGATACAAAATTTGTTCTTAACGTGTAGCCACCGGCTCAAGAAAACAGCAAGCCATTTTTGTGTAGTGTAGGGTGTTCTTCCCTATATTTGCAGTGGTGGCGAACTTTGATGCCCAGTGGACGTAATCTGTGCAATCGCCTTAATAGCCTAGTGTTAGTTTCTGGCTTATTTATTTCCCTAGTCTTCTTTTTCCTTGATTTGCTAGTGGCCGCAATAACCATGGGCCATATACAGACCGTAGTAACCTTGAGCATGCTATGGGCCATAAGACCCATTGGCCTCCTATGGGCCGTCGGATAAATGGGCCTCCAACGGGTCGTAGATTCAGTGGGCCTCGGGCCATCAAATAGATGGGCCCACATGGGTCGTAAACGTGCGTAATTGGTATCAGCCCAGCATGGTAACGGCCGTTAACAGGCTAGAAGACATCAAAGGCTTAATTCTGTCACAGGCATAACGGGTCGTTAATGGGCCAGAATATAGGACGGGCTGGAAATGGCGCAATGGGTTAACAGGACACAAATGGGCTAATTCTAACCATTGTCCGAATTTGGCCCATTAGGGAAACATGCCAGTAACGGGCCAGAAGTAATCGAGGGCCGGAAAGGAGCCCAAGAATGTATGGGCCGTCAGTAGGCCGAAAGCTAACATTGGCTGGAAACGGCCCATGTGAATCATGGGCCGTTACTGGGCATAAAGAAAATTACTGTTTCTTATGGGCCAGAGTCACCGCGGACCATTAAAGGGCTCAAAGATACGAAAGGCCTCGTATGGGCCGAAAGATGTCGTGTGCCATACATAGGCCGAAAATGAAATCGGGCTGGTATATACTGGATGGCCCACATGACGGTGTTGGGACGATTTTGGGAACGTCATAACGGGTCGTGAGTTACCGGGCCATAAAATGGGCTATATGTAAACAAACCGTTAACATGCTTTTCATGGGTCGGCTCACTAGCTTTTGACCAAGTCAAATGGGCCGGCCTTTGTAAGCTAAATGGGCCAGTGTTGGGCCGTCACACGTGTTGACATATCATAGGTGCCTATCTGGCCCAATGACAAGCTGACACGTGTTTCCTCTGGCCAATGAGAATTTTACACGTGGAAAATCGCCATTGGTCGTTGCTGTTAACGGGTTATCGGATCCCAAACCGGACCCAATAGCTTAACGGTGACCCGTTATGGTGGATGCCACGTGTCAGTTACCCTTGACGAAAGCACTTCCATGACACGTCATTTAGCATTATGGAAGTGAACACTTCCATAATGATAATTTTGGTATTGTCATGGAACACTTCCATGACAACACATGTATGACTATCTTGATTCTGTGATAAAATCATTATGGATGTACATGCATGACAGAAAACGTGACCTACTGTGACAAACACGTATCATCACGGAAGTGTATCTTTTTGTAGTGAGCGGCTCGCCGAGGTGGCGTAGTCGAGGCTAATTATCTGCCGCAGCACGTCGGATTGCCTTTCGAACTAGTGCACAAAAACTTCATACACAGCACCACTGATGCGGCTTGAACTACGTCGGTATTTCCCCAAAGAGGAAGGGATTATTCCGCACAACCATGGTATGTATTTCCCTTAGTGATGAGACCAAGGTTATCAAACCAGTAGGAGAACCACGCAACACCACGTAAACAGCTCCTGCACACAAAGAACAAATACTTGCAACCCGACATAAGAGGGGGGGTTGTCAATCCCTCACGGGTAAAAACATAGGTAAAATTGTAGTAGATTGGATAAATAGATCGCGCAGGAACACAAGATAAAAAAATAATAATAAATTGCAGCAAGGTATTTTTGGATTTTTGGATCAATAGATCAGAAAATAAAAATAGATCGCCAAGGCAAATGTAACAAAGAAGAGACCCGGGGCCCGTAGATTTCACTAGTGGCTTCTCTCGAGAAAAATAGCAACGATGAGTAAACAAATTACTGTTGGGCAATTGATAGAACTTCAAATAATCATGATGATATCCAGGCAATGATCATTATATAGGCATCACGTCCAAGATTAGTAGACCGGCTCCTGCCTGCATCTACTACTATTACTCCACACATCGACCTCTATGCAGCATGCATGTAGTGTATTAAGTTCATGGAGAAATGGAGTAATGCAATAAGAACGATGACATGATGTAGACAAGATCTATTAATGTAGAAATAGACCTCATCTTGTTATCATTCGTAGCAATGATACATGCATATGTGTTGTTTCCCCTTCTGTCACTGGGATCAAGCACCGTAAGATCGAACGCATCACAAAGCACCTCTTCCCATGGCAAGAAAATCGATCTAGTTGGCCTAGCTAAACCAAAGATTCGAAGAACAAATACGAGGCTATAAGTAATCATGCATATAAGAGATCAAAAGACTCAAATAACTTCCATGGATAGAAACATAGATCTGATCATAAACTCAGAGTTCATCGGATCCCAACAAACACACTGCAAAAAGAGTTACATCAAATAGATCTCCAAGAGACCATTGTATTGAGAATCGATAGAGAGAGAGAGAGAGAGAGAGAGAGAGAGAGAGAGAGGAAGCCATCTAGCTACTAACTACGAACCCATTGGTCTACAAAGAACTACTCATGCATCATCGAAGAGACACCAATGAGGATGATGAACCCCTCCGTGTTGGTGTTTAGATTGGATCTGGTGGTTCTGAAACTTGCGACGGATGGAATTGATTTTCATCGGCTCCCCTAGGGTTTCTGGAATATTGGGGTATTTATAGAGCAAAGAGGCGGTGCGGGAGGCCACCGAGGTGGGCACAACCCACCTGGGCACGCCTGGGGGCTCAGGCGTGCCTGGGTGGGCTGGCCCCTCTTGGGGCACCCCCAGGTGCTTCTCCGGTCCATTGGGTGTTTTATGGTCCATAAAAAATCCATAAAAAGTTTCGCTGTGTTTGGACTCCGTTTGATATTAATTTTCTGCGGTGTAAAAAACAAGCAAAGAACATCAAGATTTTCTGCGCTCTAGTGCTTCGATGGCTGCAAGGTCACTAAGGCCCACGCGTAAGTGTGTTGTCTACTTTTATTTCTTCTTTTTTTATATATTTTTTCCATGTTTTAATTCATGAGCACTAATTAAAATTTGTGTACTTTAAAAACATAAAGATATTATAAATTCTTCAAATTCGTTATTATTGATCAAATTTATGGATATTTGTAAAGTTCCCGGCCATTTAAATTTATAAATATTTCAAAAATTAGACTATTTTGTGAATATTTTTGAAATCATAAATATATTTTAGATTCGTGGATGTTTCTAAAATTAATAGTTTTTAAAAAGTTATAATATTTTTAAAGTTCCTTAAACATCATTTAATTTAACTAACCTTTTCAAATAGAAAAAGATAGACGATTTTCTCAGAGCTAGCAATGGGGTGAGCAAAAAAGTAAACAAGCGGGAGGAGCGGGGAGCTAGCTGAGCAAGGAAGAGCTTCGTGCGGTGACCTATATGACGTCACAGTAGCAATTCCATGGTTTTAGCGTGAAATAAAATAGGAGCTTCCAAGAGACTCAAACAATCACCACCGGGCTCACACCAAGGTCAAAATGTGCAAAGACTTCAGAACCACACATCAAATAACTACTCTCTTCTCTTGAAAATAATAATAATCCAGCAGCAACCCAACACGGTATACGAACAGAAAAACACCACCATTAAAATTTGACAACCTTTTATTTTGTAAATATTTTTGAAACCAGGAATATAATTTAGATTCATGAATGTTTCTAAAATTCATGGTTTTTAAAAAGTTAAAATATTTTTAAAGTTCCTTAAATCTCATTTAATTTAACTAACCTTTCCAAATAAAAAAAGATAGATGATTTTCTCAGAGCTAGCAACGGAGTGAGCGAAAGAACTAAACGAGTGGGAGGAGCAGGGAGCTAGCTGAGCGAGCAAGAGCTTTGTATGATGACCTACATGAGCGTCACAGTAGCAATTTTATGGTTTTAGCGTGAAATAAGAGCTCCTAAGAGGCTCTAACAATCATCACCGGGCTGTCATCAAGGTCAAAATGTGCAAAGACTTCACAACCACACATTAAATAACTCCTCTCTTTTTTTAAAAAAACTTCAACAGCAACCCAACATGATATATGAACAGAAAAACACCACCAATAAAAAATTAAAACACACAACCAACACAGATAAAAATAAAACAAACCAACTAATCACAATAGTCTATAAATATAAAAGAATTAATTTAATAAATAAAGAACGGTGCTGTGAAGCGCGAGTTAGCCTCTAATACACACGAAACCAGACGATTTCTGCATTCATTCATCCGTATCATCAAAGGGGTAGCAGACGGCCAGCACTCCGGTCATGCAGTAGCAGTTTCATTCAGTTAATCACGAAGGTTCCTTCGCTTTCAAGCCTCGACCGAATAAGGACGCCACTGCTGTACGGTCTTGTGCCATGCATGAGGAAAGCCAGTCGCTAGGTGTGATGCGTAGCATGTTAGCAGCTAGAGTACATGTGTTGAGTGTCAGTGCATTAATTAATGTCTTCTCCAGGCAATTTAGTTACTCATGTCGATGCATCGTTGGTCATGGGCTTTTGTGGATAAGAACGCGCAATGGCGGAGGCAACAAGGAAATTCAGGTGTGGCGGAGTATATATAGGAGAAAACCATGTATAAGAAAAATTACAAAGGAAAACTAATTAATTAGTAGTTCAGCAACCTTTATGAGGTCGTTAAAGCACCTACAGCCGGACACCTCAAATCCGCCACAAATGCTGGAGCGGGTGGACCGGCCCAAAAAATCCAATCCAGACGGGCACCTCAAACGTTCAGGCCGACCGACGCCTCTCATATCGAGCCTAAATATGGAGCAGATATGGGGAAGCCCGAGCTCAATCAGGCACGTCCGCCAGGCGGACCCGACCCAAGCTGGCCCACCCGGCCTCACATATATTCGTCCCCATCCGCTCCCCGAACAAACCCTAGGCACTTCACTTCACTCCCCTCCGTCACCCAAGCTCCTGTCTGGGGATCTCCGACCTTCTTCGGCATGGCGGGCTGGGAATCTGATGAGCACCAGTACAGGTCCGTGGACTGGGATGTCACCCTGAGCGGTTTGGAGGAGGCAATGGTCGTTCGCATTGCACTCCCCCGCTCCCGGGAGGACGGCACCCGACCGACCGCGGGATCTGTCTGGCGCGAGGCTATTGCTATTGCATCGGCGCATTGGGCACTCAGGTCCTCCGGGGCTGGATCATTGCGGTCCTCCCGTGAGCGTTCCAATCACCCCTTCCCCATCACTGGTCCTCCAGAATATGTTTCCTACGGGGACCAGTGTGCCCGCTGTGGGAAGGAGAGAATGAGGATCACCGAGGCTTGACTCGTTGCCCACATGGCGGCGGCGGCAGAAGCAACTGATGCGGCAGTGCGCGCTGCCATAGAGGAGGAAGCCATCCGCGTCTGCATTGTAAAGAAGCGGTAGCTGAGGAACACATGCGTCCTCGCCCTCGAGCAGAACTGGGTGGTCCATGCCATGGTCGTACTGCTCCCTCCCCCCCCCCCCCCCACGAGGAGAAGGAGGACAACGGCGGTTCAAACAACGACGACGATAAGTAGAGCCGGCTCGATCCATACTGCGTGTTCGACCGCTACTTCCACAAGAAGGATGATAAGGGCACCGGAAAGGGCAAGGGTAGTCGTGGATGATGTTCTCCATAGCTAGCATGTAGGTTAAACATGGCAAATTTTGATAGTCCAATGGCATGTCCTGATGTAGTACCCGGACAATGTGTGTAATGCATTGTTTACGTAGTTGCATGAGTTTGTATGGATTTGAGGTATGCTAATTTAGGTGTTCGGTTGTGAGAAGGGAAATTTGAGGTGTGATAGGTCAGTGGCCGCGGACTGTCCGAACACGTCCGCAAGCATTTGAGGGGCCGGATTTGCCAAGTCGGCTATAGATGCTCTTACCATGCCATGATGGTACTGCGAGGCCGTTGGGGACGAGCGTCGATTTTCCGAGAAGGGAAGAGATACGTGATAACCCACAAGTACAGGGGATCGCAACAGTTTTTGATAAGTAAGAGTGTCGAACCCAACGAGGAGCTAAAGGTAGAACAAATATTCCCTCAAGTTCTATCGACCACCGATACAACTCTACGCACGCTTGACGTTCGCTTTACCTAGAACAAGTATGAAACTAGAAGTACTTTGTAGGTGTTGTTGGATAGGTTTGCAAGATAATAAAGAGTACGTAAATAAAAAGTAGGGGTTGTTTAGATAAAAAAACAATAAAGTAAATATAGCGAGTGTGGAAAAGTGGTGATAGGAGTTGCGAAATTGCCCCTAAGCAGTTGACTACTTTACTAGACCGATAGCAAGTATTATGTGGGAGAGGCCACTGCTAGCATGTCATCCCTGACTTGGAATTCTATGCACTTATGATTGGAACTATTAGCAAGCATCCGCAACTACTAATGTTCATTAAGGTAAAACCCAACCATAGCATTAAGGTATATTGGTCCCCCTTCAATCCCGTATGCATCAATTTCTATGCTAGGTTGAAGCTTCTGTCACTCTTGCCCTCCAATACATAGTCCTATCAACATATAACTAACCCTAGGGTGTGATCCACGCGCGCAATCATATGATGGGCACCAAAGGACAGCAACATAACCACAAGCAAATTAAATCAATCATAGCAATTCATCAACGACCGATAGGACAACGAAAATCTACTCAGACATCATAGGATGGCAACACATCATTGGATAATAATATGAAGCATAAAGCATCATGTTCAAGTAGAAGGTACAGCGGGTTGCGGGAGAGTGGACCGCTATAGATAGAGGGGGGGGGAAGGTGATGGATATGTTGGTGAAGATGGCGGAGGTGTTGGAGTAGATCGCGGTGATGATGATGATGGCCACGGCAGCATTCCGGCGCCACCGGAAGAGAAGGGGAGAGGGGGCCCCTTCGTCTTCTTCTTCCTTGACCTCCTCCCTAGATGGGAGAAGGGTTTCCCCTCTGGTCCTTGGCCTCCATGGAATGGGAGGGGCGAGAGCCCCTCCGAGATTGGATCCGTCTCTCAGTCTCTCTCTGTTTCTGCGTTCTGTTCTGGCTCTGTTTCACCGTTTCGTATATATATGGATATTCGTAACTCTGATTGGCCTGAAACCTTCGCTGTGATTTTTTTTCCGAATATTAGCTTTCTTGCAGCAAAAGAAGAGCGTCAACCTCCTTACGGTGGGCTCACGAGGGTAGGGGGCGCGCCCTAGGGGGGCGCTCCCCTGCCTCGTGACCACCTCGGGCACTGGTTCGCGTTGATTTTCCTTCCGAATTTTCCATATTTTCCAAAAATAAGCTCCGTCCATTTTTATCCCGTTTGGACTCCGTTTGATATGGATATTCTGCGAAACCAAAAACATGCAACAGACAGGAATTGGCACTGGGCACTGGATCAATATGTTAGTCCCAAATATAATATAAAAAGTTGCCAAAAAGTATATGAAAGTTGAATAATATTGGCATGGAACAATCAAAAATTATAGATATGACGGAGACGTATCAGCATCCCCAAGCTTAATTCCTACTCGTCCTTGAGTAGGTAAATGATAAAAAAGATAAATTTTGATGTGGAATGCTACCTAGCATAATCTTGATCATATGTCTAATCATGGCATGAATATTAAGACATGAGTGATTCAAAGCAATAGTCTATCCTTTAACATAAAAATAATAATACTTCAAGCCTACTAATAAAGCAATCATGTCTTTTCAAAATAACATGGCCAAAGAAAGTTATCCCTACAAAATCATATAGTCTGGCTATGCTTCATCTTCACCACACAAAATATTCACATCATGCACAACCCCGATGACAAGCCAAGCAATTGTTTCATACTTTTGACGTTCTCAAACCTTTTCAACTTTCACGCAATACGTGAGTGTGAGCCATGGACATAGCACTATAGGTGGAATAGAATATGATGGTGGAGAAGACAAAAAGGAGAAGAAAGTCTCACATCAACTAGGCGTATCAACGGGCTATGGAGATGCACATCAATAGATATCAATGTGAGTGAGTAGGTATTGCCATGCAATGGATGCACTAGAGCTTAAGTGTATGAAAGCTCAAACTGAAACTAAGTGGGTGTGCATCCAACTTGCTTGCTCATGAAGACCTCGGGCATTTGAGGAATCCCATCATAAGAATATACAAGCCAAGTTTTATAATGAAAATTCCCACTAGTATATGAAAGTGATAACTCAAGAGATTCTCTATATGAAGAACATGGTGCTACTCTGACGCACAAGTGTGGTAAAAGGATAGTAACATTGTCCTTTCTCTCTTTTTCTCTCATTTTTTTATTTTCTCTCTCTTTTTTTGGTGGGCTTCTTTAGCCTCTCTTTTTTTATTTGGGCTTCTTTGGCCTCTTTTATTTTTTTGTAAAGTCCGGAGTCTCATCCCGACATGTGGGGGAATCATAGTCTCCATCATCCTTTCCTCACTGGGACAATGCTCTAATAATGATGATCATCACACTTTTATTTACTTACAACTCGATATTACAACTCGATATCTAGAACAAATATATGACTCTATATGAATGCCTCCGGCGGTGTACCGGGATGTGCAATGATCTAGCGTAGCAATGACATCAAAAAACGGACGAGCCATGAAAACATCATGCTAGCTATCTTACGATCATGCAAAGCAATATGACAATAAATGCTCAAGTCATGTATATGATGATGATGAAAGTTGCATGGCAATATACTCGGAATGGCTATGGAAATGCCATGATAGGTAGGTATGGTGGCTGTTTTGAGGAAGGTATATGGTGGGTTTATGGTACCGGCGAAAGTTGCACAGTACTAGAGAGGCTAGCAATGGTGGAAGGGTGAGAGTACGTATAATCCATGGACTCAACATTAGTCAAAAAGAACTCACATACTTATTGCAAAAATCTATTAGTCATCAAAACAAAGTACTACGCGCATGCTCCTAGGGGGATAGATTGGTAGGAAAAGACCATCGCTCGTCCCCGACCGTCACTCATAAGGAAGGCAATCAATAAACACCTCATGCTCCGACTTCGTTACATAACGGTTCACCATACGTGCATGCTACGGGACTTGCAAACCTCAACACAAGTATTTCTCAATTTCACAATTACCCGACTAGCATGACTCTAATATCACCATCCTTATATCTCAAAACTATTGCAAGGAATCAAACATATCATATTCAGCGATCTACAAGTTTTATGTAGGATTTTATGACTAACCATGTGAATGACCAGTTCCTGTCATCTCTCTAAATAGATATAAGTGAAGCAAGGGAGTTTAATTCTTTCTACAAAAGATATGCCCACGCTCTAATAAGTATAAGTGAAGAAAAAGAGCATTCTACAAATGGCGGTTGTCTAAGTGAAGAGAAACAGGCAATCCAAACTTCAAATGATATAAGCGAAGCACATGAAGCATTCTATAAAGCCATACTCAAAAGATATAAGTGAAGTGCAAAGAGCATTCTATAAATCAACCAAGGATTATCTCATACCAGCATGGTGCATAAAATAAAAATGAAAATTAAATGCAAAAGACGCTCCAAGATTGCACATATCGCATGAACGAAACGAATCCGAAAACATACCGATACTTGTTGAAGAAAGAGGGGATGCCTTCCCAGCATCCCCAAGCTCAGACGCTTGAGTCTCCTTGAATATTTACTTGGGGTGCCTCGGGCATCCCCAAGCTTGAGTCTTGTCTCTCTTCCTTCTTCTCACATCGAGACCTTCTCGATCATCGAACACTTCATCCACACAAAACTTCAACAGAAAACTCGGTAAGATCCGTTAGTATAATAAAGCAAATCACCACTATAAGTACTGTTGAAAACCAATTCATATTTTGTTTTTGCATTGTGTCTACTGTAGTATAACTTTTTCATGGCTTAATCCACTGATATAAATTGATAGTTTCATCAGAACAAGCAAACTATGCATCAAAAACAGAATGTGTCTAAAACAGAACAGTATGTAGTAATCTGAACATTCACCATACTTCTGCTACCTGAAAAATTCTGCCAAAATTAGGAAAAATAAAAAATTTGTACAGAAAGACAGTGCAAAAAGAATCCGAACCATTTGAGGTTCCAGCTAAAAATGTAAAATCGCGCACTACAGCCAAAGTTTCTGTCCTGCGTCGTACAAACCATCAAGCAAATGTAAACATCCTAAAGGCAAACCTTGGCACATTATTTTGATAATGCAATGGAATTGTACAAGGGGATAATTATTTTTGTTGAAAAGTTTCTGTAATCAAGATTCACAAAGTTTCAGTGAGCATGAACAAAGTTCCAGGAGCTCTCCCACTTCAACAATGCTTGTCTTTCTCACTCTCACTTTCCTTTTCGAAAAAGTTTTGGCTTCCCCTCTTTATTTTTGTTGTTTTTAAACTATATGAAAGCACTCAACAGAAATAAATGACTCTCTAAAACTTCCGGGTTGTCTCCCTGGCAGCGCTTTCTTTAAAGCCATTAAGCTAGGCATATAGTGTTGGGTTTCGTAGTAATTTCAAAAAAATTCCTACACACACGCAAGATCATGTGATGCATAGCAACGAGAGGGGGGAGTGTGATCTACATACCTAGTAGATCGACAACGGAAGTGTTTGGTTGATGTAGTCGTACGTCTTCACGATCCGACCGATCAAGCACCGAAACTACGGCACCTCCGAGTTCGAGCACACGTTCAGCTCGATGACGATCCCCGGACTCCGATCCAGCAAAGTGTCGGGGAAGAGTTCCGTCAGCATGACAGCGTGGTGACGATCTTGATGTACTACAGCAGCAGGGCTTCGCCTAAACTCCGCTACAGTATTATCGAGGACTATGGTGGCTGGGGGCGCCGCACACGGCTAAGCAATAGATCACGTGGATCAACTTGTGTCTTTCTGGGGTGCCCCTGCCTCCGTATATAAAGGACTAGAGGGGGGAGGCTGGCCGGCCAAGGGTGGCGCGCCAGGAGAGTCCTACTCCCTCTGGGAGTAGGATTCCCCCCCCCCAATCCTAGTTGGAATAGGATTCACGGAGGGGGAAAAGAGAGAGGGGGGCCGGCCACCTCTCCTTGTCCTAATAGGACTAGGGGAGGGAGGGAGGCGCGCAGCCCATCTTGGGCAGCCCCTTCTCTTTTCCACTAAGGCCCACTAAGGCCCATATAGCTCCCGGGGGGTTCCGGTAACCTCCCGGTACTCCGGTAAAATCCCGATTTCACCCGGAACACTTCCGATATCCAAACATAGGCTTCCAATATATCAATCTTTATGTCTCGACCATTTTGAGACTCCTCGTCATGTCCGTGATCACATCCGGGACTCCGAACAACCTTCGGTACATCAAAATGCATAAACTCATAATATAACTGTCATCGTAACCTTAAGCGTGCGGACCCTACGGGTTCGAGAACAATGTAGACATGACCGAGACACGTCTCCGGTCAATAACCAATAGCGGGACCTGGATGCCCATATTGGCTCCTACATATTCTACGAAGATCTTTATCGGTCAGACCGCATAACAACATACGTCGTTCCCTTTGTCATCGGTATGTTACTTGCCCGAGATTCGATCGTCGGTATCCCATACCTAGTTCAATCTCATTGCTGGCAAGTCTCTTTACTCGTTCTGTAATACATCATCCGCAACTAACTCATTTAGTTGTAATGCTTGCAAGGCTTAAGTGATGTGCATTACCGAGAGGGCCCAGAGATACCTCTCCGACAATCGGAGTGACAAAACCTAATCTCGAAATACGCCAACCCAACATGTACCTTTGGAGACACCTGTAGTACTCCTTTATAATCACCCAGTTACGTTGTGACGTTTGGTAGTACCCAAAGTGTTCCTCCGGTAAACGGGAGTTGCATAATCTCATAGTTATAGGAACATGTATAAGTCATGAAGAAAGCAATAGCAACACACTAAACGATCGGGTGCTAAGCTAATGGAATGGGTCATGTCAATCAGATCATTCACTTAATGATGTGATCCCGTTAATCAAATAACAACTCATTGTTTATGGTTAGGAAACATAACCATCTTTGATTAACGAGCTAGTCAAGTAGAGGCATACTAGTGACACTTTGTTTGTCTATGTATTCACACATGTATTATGTTTCCGGTTAATACAATTCTAGCATGAATAATAAAATTTATCATGATTATAAGGAAATAAATAATAACTTTATTATTGCCTCTAGGGCATATTTCCTTCAGTCTCCCACTTGCACTAGAGTCAATAATCTAGATTACACAGTAATGATTCTAACACCCATGGAGCCTTGGTGCTGATCATGTTTTACTCGTGGAAGAGGCTTAGTCAACGGGTCTGCAACATTCAGATCCGTATGTATCTTGCAAATCTCTATGTCTCCCACCTGGACTAGATCCCGGATGGAATTGAAGCGTCTCTTGATGTGCTTGGTTCTCTTGTGAAATCTGGATTCCTTTGCCAAGGCAATTGCACCAGTATTGTCACAAAGATTTTCATTGGACCCGATGCACTAGGTATGACACCTAGATCGGATATGAACTCCTTCATCCAGACTCCTTCATTTGCTGCTTCCGAAGCAGCTATGTACTCCGCTTCACATGTAGATCCCGCTACAACGCTTTGTTTAGAACTGCACCAACTGACAGCTCCACCGTTTAATGTAAACACGTATCCGGTTTGCGATTTAGAATCGTCCGGATCAGTGTCAAAGCTTGCATCAACGTAACCTTTTACGACGAGCTCTTTGTCACCTCCATATACGAGAAGCATATCCTTAGTCCTTTTCAGGTATTTCAGGATGTTCTTGACCGCTGTCCAGTGATCCACTCCTGGATTACTTTGGTACCTCCCTGCTAGACTTATAGCAAGGCACACATCAGGTCTGGTACACAGCATTGCATACATGATAGATCCTATCGCTGATGCATAGGGAACATCTTTCATATTCTCTCTATCTTCTGCAGTGGTCGGGCATTGAGTCTTACTCAATTTCACACCTTGTAACACAGGCAAGAATCCTTTCTTTGCTTGATCCATTTTGAACTTCTTCAAAATTTTGTCAAGGTATGTTGTTTGTGAAAGTCCAATTAAGCGTTTTGATCTATCTCTATAGATCTTAATGCCTAATATGTAAGCAGCTTCACCGAGGTCTTTCATTGAAAAACTCTTATTCAAGTATCCCTTTATGCTATCCAGAAATTCTATATCATTTCCAATTAATAATATGTCATCCACATATAATATCAGAAATGCTACAGAGCTCCCACTCACTTTCTTGTAAATACAGGCTTCTCCAAAAGTCTGTGTAAAACCAAATGCTTTGATCACACTATCAAAACGTTTATTCCAACTCCGAGAGGCTTGCACCAGTCCATAAATGGATCGCTGGAGCTTGCACACTTTGTTAGCTCCCTTTGGATCGACAAAACCTTCTCGGTGCATCATATACAACTCTTCTTCCAGAAATCCATTCAGGAATGCAGTTTTGACATCCATCTGTCAAATTTCATAATCATAAAATGCGGCAATTGCTAACATGATTCGGACAGACTTAAGCATCGCTACGGGTGAGAAGGTCTCATCATAGTCAATCCCTTGAACTTGCCGAAAACCTTTCGCGACAAGTCGAGCTTTGTAGACAGTAATATTACTGTCAGCATCAGTCTTCTTCTTGAAGATCCATTATTCTCAATTGCTTGTCGATCATTGGGCAAGTCAACCAAAGTCCATACTTTGTTCTCATACATGGATCCCATCTCAGATTTCATGGCTTCAAGCCACTTTGAGGAATCTTGGGTCACCATCGCTTCTTCATAGTTTGTAGGTTCATCATGATCTAGTAGCATGACTTCCAGAACGGGATTACCGTACCACTCTGGTGCGGATCTTACTCTGGTTGATCTACGAGGTTCAGTAGTATCTTGTTCTGAAGTTTCATGATCATCATCATTAGCTTCCTCACTAACTGGTGTAGGTGTCACAGAAACAGTTTTCTGTGATGCACTACTTTCCAATAAGGGAGCAGGTACAGTTACCTTCTCAAGTTCTACTTTCCTCCCACTCACTTCTTTCGAGAGAAACTCCTTCTCCAGAAAGTTTCCGAATTTAGCAACAAAAGTCTTGCCTTCGGATCTATGATAGAAGGTGTATCCAATAGTTTCCTTTGGATATCCTATGAAGACACATTTCTCCGATTTGGGTTCGAGCTTATCAGGTTGAAGCTTTTCACATAAGCATCGCAGCCCCAAACTTTCAGAAATGACAACTTTGGTTTCTTGCCAAACCACAGTTCATAAGGCGTCGTCTCAACGGATTTTGATGGTGCCCTATTTAACGTGAATGCGGCTGTCTCTAGAGCATACCCCCAAAACGATAGCGGTAAATCAGTAAGAGACATCATGGATCGCACCATATCTAGTAAAGTACGATTACGACGTTCGGGCACACCATTACGCTGTGGTGTTCCGGGTGGCGTGAGTTGCGAAACTATTCCACAATTTTTCAAATGTACACCAAACTCGTAACTCAAATATTCTCCTCCACGATCAGATCGTAGAAACTTTATTTTCTTGTTACGATGATTTTCAACTTCACTCTGAAATTCTTTGAACTTTTCAAATATTTCAGACTTATGTTTCATTAAGTAGATATACCCATATCTGCTCAAATCATCTGTGAAGGTGAGAAAATAACAATATCCGCCATGAGCCTCAATATTCATTAGACCACATACATCTGTATGTATGATTTCCAACAAATCTGTTGCTCTCTCCATAGTACCGGAGAACGGTGTCTTGGTCATCTTGCCCATGAGGCACGGTTCGCAAGTACCAAGTGATTCATAATCAAGTGGTTCCAAAAGTCCATCAGTATGGAGTTTCTTCATGCGCTTTATACCGATATGACCTAAACGGCAGTGCCACAAATAAGTTGCACTCTCATTATCAACTCTGCATCTTTTGGTTTCAACATTATGAATATGTGTGTTACTACTATCGAGATTCAACAAGAATAGACCACTCTTCAAGGGTGCATGACCATAAAAGATATTACTCATATAAATAGAACAACCATTATTCTCTGATTTAAATGAATAACCGTCTCGCATTAAACAAGATCCAGATATAATGTGCATGCTTAACGCTGGCACCAAATAACAATTATTTAGGTCTAATATTAATCCCGAAGGTAGATGTAGAGGTAGCGTGCCGACTGCGATCACATCGACTTTGGCACCGTTTCCCACGCGCATCGTCACCTCGTCCTTAGCTAATCTTCGCTTAATCCGTAGTCCCTGTTTCGAGTTGCAAATATTAGCAACAGAACCAGTATCAAATACCCAGGTGCTACTGCGAGCATTAGTAAGGTACACATCAATAACATGTATATCACATATACCTTTGTTCACCTTGCCATCCTTCTTATCCGCCAAATACTTGGGGCAGTTCCGCTTCTAGTGACCAGTCTGCTTGCAATAGAAGCACTCAGTTTCAGGCTTAGGTCCAGGTTTGGGTTTCTTCTCTTGAGTAGCAACTTGCTTGCCGTTCTTTTTGAAGTTCCCCTTCTTTTTCCCTTTTCCCTTTTTCTTGAAACTAGTGGTCTTGTTGACCATCAACACTTGATGCTCCTTCTTGATTTCTACCTCCGCAGCTTTCAGCATCGCGAAGAGCTCGGGAATAGTCTTATTCATCCCTTGCATATTATAGTTCATCACGAAGCTCTTGTAGCTTGGTGGCAGTGATTTGAGAATTCTGTCAATGACGCAATCATCTGGAAGATTAACTCCCAATTGAATCAAGTGATTATTATGCCCAGACATTTTGAGTATATGCTCACTAACAGAACTGTTCTCCTCCATCTTGCAGCTATAGAACTTATTGGAGACTTCATATCTCTCAATCCGGGCATTTGCTTAAAATATTAACTTCAACTCCTGGAACATCTCATATGCTCCATGATGTTCAAAACATCATTGAAGTCCCGATTCTAAGCCGTAAAGCATGGCACACTGAACTATCGAGTAGTCATCAGCTTTGCTCTGCCAGACGTTCATAACATCCGGCGTTGCTCCTGCAGCAGGCCTGGCACCCGGCGGTGCTTCCAGGACATAATTCTTCTGTGCAGCAATGAGGATAATCCTCAAGTTACGGACCCAGTCCGTGTAATTGCTACCATCATCTTTCAACTTTGCTTTCTCAAGGAACGCATTAAAATTCAACGGAACAACAGCACGAGCTATCTATCTACAATCAACATAAACAAGCAAGATACTATCAGGGACTAAGTTCATGATAAATTTAAGTTCAATTAATCATATTACTTAAGAACTCCCACTTAGATAGACATCCCTCTAATCCTCTAAGTGATCACGTGATCCAAATCAACTAAACCATGTCCGATCATCACGTGAGATGGAGTAGTTTCATTGGTGAACATCTTTATGTTGATCATATCTACTATATGATTCACGCTCGACCTTTCGGTCTCCGTGTTCCGAGGCCATATCTGTATATGCTTGGCTCGCCAAGTATAACCTGAGTATTCCGCGTGTGCAACTGTTTTGCACCCGTTGTATTTGAACGTAGAACCTATCACACCCGATCATCACGTGGTGTCTCAGCAGGAAGAACTTTCGCAACGGTGCATACTCAGGGAGAACACTTCTTGATAATTTAGTGAGAGATCATCTTATAATGCTACCGTCAATCAAAGCAAGATAAGATGCATAAAAGGATAAACATCACATGCAATCAATATAAGTGATATGATATGGCCATCATCATCTTGTGCTTGTGATCTCCATCTCCGAAGCACCATCGTGATCACCATCGTCACCGGCGTGACACCTTGATCTCCATCGTAGCATCGTTGTTGTCTCGCCAAGCTTGTGCTTCTACGACTATCGCTACCGCTTAGTGATAAAGTAAAGCATTACATCGTGATTGCATTGCATACAATAAAACGACAACCATAAGGCTCCTGCCAGTTGCCGATAACTCGGTTACAAAACATGATCATCTCATACAATAAAATTCAGCATCATGTCTTGACCATATCGCATCACAACATGCCCTGCAAAAACAAGTTAGACGTCCTCTACTTTGTTGTTGCAAGTTTTACGTGGCTGCTATGGGCTTAAGCAAGAACCAATCTTACCTACGCATCAAAACCACAACGATAGTTTGTCAATTTGACTCCGTTTTAACCTTCGCAAGGACTGGGCGTAGCCACACTCGGTTCAACTAAAGTTGGAGAGACAGTCGCCCGCAAGCCACCTATGTGCAAAGCACGTCGGGGGAACCGGTCTCGCGTAAGCGTACGCGTAATGTTGGTCCGGGTCGTCTCGTCCAACAATGCCGCCGAACCAAAGTATGACATGCTGGTAGGCAGTATGACTTGTATCGCCCACAACTCACTTGTATTCTACTCGTGCATATAACATCAACATAAATAACCTAGGCTCTGATACCACTGTTGGGTTTCGTAGTAATTTCAAAAAATTTCCTACGCACACGCAAGATCATGTGATGCATAGCAACGAGAGGGGGGAGTGTGATCTACATACCCAGTAGATCGAAAACGGAAGCGTTTGGTTGATGTAGTCGTACGTCTTCACGACCCGACCGATCAAGCACCGAAAGTACGGCACCTCCGAGTTCGAGCACACGTTCAGCTCGATGACGATCCCCGGACTCCGATCCAGCAAAGTGTCGGGGAAGAGTTCCGTCAGCACGATGGCGTGGTGACGATCTTGATGTACTACGGCAGCAGGGCTTCGCCTAAACTCCGCTATAGTATTATCGAGGACTATGGTGGCTGGGGGCGCCGCACACGGCTAAGGAATAGATCACGTGGATCAACTTGTGTCTTTCTGGGGTGCCCCTGCCTCCGTATATAAAGGACTAGAGGGGGAGGCTGGCCGGCCAAGGGTGGCGCGCCAGGAGAGTCCTACTCCCTCTGGGAGTAGGATTCCCCCCCCCCCCCAATCCTAGTTGGAATAGGATTCACGGAGGGGGAAAAGAGAGAGGGGGGCCGGCCACCTCTCCTTGTCCTAATAGGACTAGGGGAGGGAGGGAGGCGTGCAGCCCATCTTGGGCAGCCCCTTCTCTTTTCCACTAAGGCCCACTAAGGCCCATATAGCTCCCGGGGGGTTCCGGTAACCTCCCGGTACTCCGGTAAAATCCCGATTTCACCCGGAACACTTCCGATATCCAAACATAGGCTTCCAATATATCAATCTTTATGTCTCAACCATTTCAAGACTCCTCGTCATGTCCGTGATCACATCCGGGACTCCGAACAACCTTCGATACATCAAAATGCATAAACTCACAATATAACTGTCATCGTAACCTTAAGCGTGCGGACCCTACGTGTTCGAGAACAATGTAGACATGACCGAGACACGTCTCCGGTCAATAACCAATAGCGGGACCTGGATGCCCATATTGGCTCCTACATATTCTACGAAGATCTTTATCGGTCAGACCGCATAACAACATACGTTGTTCCCTTTTTCATCGGTATGTTACTTGCCCGAGATTCGATCGTCGGTATCCCATACCTAGCTCAATCTCATTGCCGGCAAGTCTCTTTACTCGTTCTGTAATACATCATCCGCAACTAACTCATTTAGTTGTAATGCTTGCAAGGCTTAAGTGATGTGCATTACCGAGAGGGCCCAGGGATACCTCTCCGATAATCGGAGTGACAAAACCTAATCTCGAAATACGCCAACCCAACATGTACCTTTGGAGACACCTGTAGTACTCCTTTATAATCACCCAGTTACATTGTGACGTTTGGTAGTACCCAAAGTGTTCCTCCAGTAAACGGGAGTTGCATAATCTCATAGTTATAGGAACATGTATAAGTCATGAAGAAAGCAATAGCAACACACTAAACGATCGGGTGCTAAGCTAATGGAATGGGTCATGTCAATCAGATCATTCACTTAATGATGTGATCCCGTTAATCAAATAACAACTCATTGTTTATGGTTAGGAAACATAACCATCTTTGATTAACGAGCTAGTCAAGTAGAGGCATACTAGTGACACTTTGTTTGTCTATGTATTCACACATGTATTATGTTTCCAGTTAATACAATGTTAGCATGAATAATAAACATTTATCATGATTATAAGGAAATAAATAATAACTTTATTATTGCCTCTAGGGCATATTTCCTTCATATAGTGCTCAAGTAGTGAATCCACCCGGATCCCAAGGTATATCAAAGCCAATTTTAATTAACAATGATTTGTAATTTAGTAGTGGGCACAAAGCAACATATATCAAGCAATGCCGAAGTCTAACTCTCTTCCTATGCATCGGCATGTCATAAAAGAACAATTCATGCACACAAAGTAAAGGCCAATGCATTACTATAAACAGTTTCTTGCAATTTTATCGTGTTGGAAACATAGAGAGGTGGAGATATAGTTCCTCTCTCATAATAATTGCAAGTAGGAGCAGCAAGCACATTCATATTATACTCATCAAAATCATCATGTGTAGTAGTAAAAGGCAACCCATCAATATAATCCTTCATAAGTGCAAACTTCTCCAATATAGTGTAGTCGGGAGAATTCAAAAAGATAATAGGACTATCATGCGTGGGTGCAATAGCAACAATTTCATGTTTAACATAAGGAACTATAGCAAGTTCATCTCCATAAGCATAATTCATATTGGCATCTTGGCCACAAGCATAGCAAGCATCATCAAAAAGGGATATTTCAAAAGAATCGACGGGATCATAGCACTCATCCTTCGGTAAGCACGAAGGGAAATTAAACAATGTATGAGTTGAAGAGTTACTCTCATTAGAAGGTGGGCACGGGTGATCAATCCGCTCTTCCTCCTTTTGTTCTTTGCTCTCCTCATCATCTTTTTCATCCAATGAGCTCATAGTTTCATCAATTTATTCTTCCATAGACTCCTGCAAAATATTAGTCTCTTCTTGGACAGCAGAGTATTCCTCAATATATTTTTTAACATAGCTATTAGAAGCATAATTATCATAGCAATATTTATGTATAGCAAAATTTTCAGCTTTGTAAAGGGTAGCATCATACTTTTCAATCAAAGAAGCAATTTCAAAAGCACCCTTAAAAGCAACAAACTCTTCAATTTGTTGAACATCATAGTAATTATAAACACCCTTAGCATATGAAGATAAGATTCCATTATCAATAAACTCACATTGGTAGGAAGGTGTTTCTTAGGGTTTTCAGAACAACAAGTAAAATCATATATTTCACATAAATTCCAAGCATAGCATTGCAAACGTTGAATTTGACCCCATAATAGTTTCCCTTTTTCAGATATACGGTGTCACACATAACAAGCGTGCTCATCTAAAGATTTGCACTCAACTAAGCTAGTTGGGGTTTCGGCACGAGCACAAAGGGATCGAAGATGATGCAAGTAATAAGCTTCAGTAGTGTGATAGATTTTGAGTGGTTCTTCAACCATTGGTTTCGGTAGGTACAACTAATTTTTTTTGGTATTTTGCATTCCATATACATAACTAAAGATAGAGAACAACTAAGAACAGCAAATAAAAATTACTTAGTGGTAGAGCAAACAAGCACACACAAGAATATTAACCCCACGCTATTGCTCCCCGGCAACGGCGCCAGAAAAAGGTCTTGATAACCCACAAGTATAGGGGATCGCAACAATTTTCGATAAGTAAGAGTGTCGAACCCAACGAGGAGCTAAAGGTAGAACAAATATTCCCTCAAGTTCTATCGACCACCGATACAACTCTACGCACGCTTGACGTTCGCTTTACCTAGAACAAGTATGAAACTAGAAGTACTTTGTAGGTGTTGTTGGATAGGTTTGCAAGATAATAAAGAGTACGTAAATAAAAAGTAGGGGCTGTTTAGATAAAGAAACAATAAAGTAAATATAGCGAGTGTGGAAAAGTGGTGATAGGAGTTGCGAAATTGCCCCTAAGCAATTGACTACTTTACTAGACCGATAGCAAGTATTATGTGGGAGAGGCCACTGCTAGCATGTCATCCCTGACTTGGAATTCTATGCACTTATGATTGGAACTATTAGCAAGCATCCGCAACTACTAATGTTCATTAAGGTAAAACCCAACCATAGCATTAAGGTATATTGGTCCCCCTTCAATCCCGCATGCATCAATTTCTATGCTAGGTTGAAGCTTCTGTCACTCTTGCCCTCCAATACATAGTCCTATCAACATATAACTAACCCTGGGGTGTGATCCACGCGCGCAATCATATGATGGGCACCAAAGTACAGCAACATAACCACAAGCAAATTAAATCAATCATAGCAATTTATCAACCACCGATAGGACAACGAAAATCTACTCAGACATCATAGGATGGCAACACATCATTGGATAATAATATGAAGCATAAAGCACCATGTTCAAGTAGAGGGTACAGCGGATTGCGGGAGAGTGGACCACTGTAGATAGAGGGGGGAAGGTTATGGAGATGTTGGTGAAGATGGTGGAGGTGTTGGAGTAGATCGCGGTGATGATGATGATGGCCACGGCAGCGTTCCGGCGCCACCGGAAGAGAAGGGGAGAGGGGGCCCCTTCGTCTTCTTCTTCCTTGACCTCCTCCCTATATGGGATAAGGGTTTCCCCTCTGGTCCTTGGCCTCCATGGCATGGGAGGGGCGAGAGCCCCTCCGAGATTGGATCTGTCTCTCAGTCTCTCTCTGTTTCGGCGTTCTGTTCTGGCTCTGTTTCACCGTTTCGTATATATATGGAGATCCGTAACTCCGATTGGCCTGAAACCTTTGCCATGATTTTTTTCCCGAATATAAGCTTTCTTGCGGCAAAAGAAGAGCGTGAACCACCTTACGGTGGGCTCACGAGGGTAGGGGCGCGCCCTAAGGGGGGGCACCCCCTGCCTCATGACCACCTCGGGCACTAGTTCGCGTTGATTTTCCTTCCGAGTTTTCCATATTTTCCAAAAATAACCTCCATCCGTTTTTATCCCGTTTGGACTCCGTATGATATGGATATTCCGCGAAACCAAAAACATGCAACAGAAAGGAACTGGCACTGGGCACTGGATCAATATGTTAGTCCCAAAAATAATATAAAAAGTTGCCAAAAATTATATGAAAGTTGAATAATATTGGCATGGAACAATCAAAAATTATAGATACGACGGAGACGTATCAATATGTTGCGAGGCCCCACGGTAACACCGTGACCCTCGACTTGCAGCTGTTGTAGGTCCAGTTGCAGGGGCGAATCTGGTGGTGGCATGGTGAGCTTCGTCGTGGTGATTCGACCTCACCGATGAGAGAGGCTGACACGGGAGCGGGGAACGCGAAGGCATTGCAGGAGGTGCATGATAGACATGTGGGGGAGGGAGGTGGAGGGATAAAGATTGAGATGGCCATCTAACCTAAGAGCATCTACAACTGGATTTGGCAAATCCGACCCCTCAAACGCCTGCGGACGCGCCCGGGCGCGTCCGCGGACAGTGACCGGTCACCCCTCAAAAAACGCATTCCACATCCGGATACCTCAAAATAGAAACCTCAAATCCATATTATTACATGCAACATGAAACCTAATCTACGCAAAGCTCGTCCGGTTCCGCTCCCCGCTTGCCCGGATCTGCCCTGCCCATGTCCAGCGGCCGGCTATGCTCCTTAGAGTGTTGGGCCGGTCGCCGGGAAGGTAGAGTAGGGCATGGGACACGAGTTGGCTCACAGGACTCAAGGCCCCGCCGTCTCCCATGTCCTACTCTTCCTCGTTGGAGACTGAAACCCGAACAGTGCCGGTGGACGTCAGATCGATGACGGATCCATCCGAGGACGAGCCACCAATGTCCACCACGATGCGGTTGCGGCGCCCGGACTGATGTGCCATATGGGGTGCCGGAGAATGCGACTCTACCTCGCTGACATCCGCCGCTATGAGGGTTGCCGCCGCCTCCCGCGCCTGGTGCCTTGCATGGCGGGTACGCCGTACCATGGCCTCGTCGAACGAGGCCCATGGTGCGCCCCGATGCTCGGCATGCCATCGGACGGGTTGCGCATCCGCCGGCACATTCGGACGCCAAACGGCCCGCACGGCCTCCGGCGAGGCAGCTATGGCCGGCCTAGCGCTGGATCCATGCCCCATTTGGGCGGACGCAATGGATTCCCGACGGATGGAGTCCGAGCGCAGTCGTCCACGGGCCTCCTCCCGGGCGTGGAGGAGCGCAAGACAGACGGCCATCTCCTCCTCGGGGCCGCGTGTGATGAGTTTGGGGTTGATGGATCTGGAGGTGAAGGACTCAGATCCGCTGCCCACCATGCCGGAGAGGACCAGAAGGAGCCGGAGATGAGCTTGGGTGGCGTTGGGGAGTGGAGGGAAGGGGAGTGAAGTGGCTAGGGTTTGGTCCGACGAGCGGATGGGGACGATTTTATGTGGGGTCGGGTGGGCCAGCGTGTGCCGGGTCCGACGAGGTGTGCGTGCCCCGGCGCCCCCATATTTGGGCTGGATATGGGGGTGCAGGTCAGCTCGGGCGTTTGAGGGCCATTTGAGGGGGCCGTCTGGGTCAAGAAATCGTGACCACACAGTCCCCTACATGTGTCCATCATCACACATCCATCGCCGAGGCACTGCCGCGCCACTCCGCCGAGACTCCACGTCGTCGATGCGTCATATGATGCCGCTCGAGCATAGATGTCGTCCACTGGTCCCTCAAGCCTATGCATACCTCCAAGAATGACGCCTCCAAGAGGGATTCGACACAAGAGCGCCGCCGTAATCCAGCCGACCGATCTAGGGTTTCCCCTAGAGGTGGCTGGTAGGGGTCTAGAGCTTCTCCATAAGATGCCTTCAAGAAGGGAACAACGAACAAAATGTTGTCATCACCGGCCTTGGCACCGAGCCAAGAGTAGGGTTTTCACCCAAATCTTCTCGAGGAACCTCCATCCGGCCTCGTGTGCACAGGATTGCCACCGATCACCGCCGCCACGCATGGAGCACGCCGCACCGGCCAGATCAGACCTGGCCGGTGACCAGCCCATGCGTACAGCCGCTCCATCCACCCGGCCCTCCATGCCACCGTCGTCGATCCGAGATCCGACCGGCCATATAGTGCCCGCCACCATCGTGCCACAGGAACCGACCAGCCGCTCCTCCACACACCAGGGCCCCCTCCCTACCCCAAGCCATGGAAGAGAAGGAGAGACCCCCGCACTGCCATCAGCCCCCGGGCTTAGCCTTGCGGCGTCACGCGGCGGCGATGGGAGGAGAGGAGGGAGTAGATCAGGGCCTGGCGGCGGTTATACTAACTTTCGTACAAAGTTGTAGTAAGATTGAGACACTTATTTTAAGATAAAGGAAGTATTATCAAAAAAGATTAGGTATGGCATCAGCCAAACATAGCCAGATTGCTGGCTTCACCAACATGTGTAAGAAACGTAATGGTGGAAACAAAAATATTCCTTGTGCATCTCCAATCCTTCGCTGCTGGCACGTACCATACTCGATGGGAAATAAGGACTAGATAACTACAAGTTGCTTAGGAACTTAAACTCGTTAGTCGATTTGCCAGGATCGATTTGAAAACGAACAGTTCATCTCACGTTTTGGTCCTTCAACTGTTCTTTTGAAAAAAAATCATGATCTCCTTCCTCCCACGGCTTGCTACCACTGACGGGCCGCCTGCTGCCGCCGCCCATGACCAGCGGCGCTTCCACACCAGCCTCGCCACTTCTCCCTTCCCCCAACCACAGGGCACCGTTGTGCCGCCGCCGCCCCGGCCTTCCCTCTAACCCCGACGATGATCGGTTTTTTTCCGACGTACTTGCACCACCCCACATCCCTAAGATATATAATAGGGTAGCCTGCCACCATATGATAGATACCATTTTTTTTCTGGTGAGGTCTGTTATTTCCTCCAGTGAGATCCTTCCTTCCCTCTGGCTATTCCTTTCATGGTATGAAAATTGACTAACCCAAATCCCAGATACAGACAACTTTGTTGTCGTACTATGGGAAATAAATGGTACGACCGAGATCGAGAAGACATCCACACGAAGTTGGCACATGCTTGATCAATGAGAGCAACTCCAACGCGGTGACCTATTTCATCTGCCGTCGTCCGTTCGGGTCATCGCGGACAAAAGTGCTGGCCAACAAGCCGACCCATTCCCAAAACGAGTTCGCGCATACCCATTTCTGGCCCAAATTTGGGCCTAAAATGTGTCAGCGCAGACGCGAAGCGGACACGCCGTGCATCCTCTCGATGTCCGTCGCGTCCCCACATGGCAGCCGGTCAACTACCTCCCACGTCTTTATTAATGACGATGGTAGATCGCAGGCCCACCCGTCAGCGACGACGGGCGGCCTTTTTTAATCTGATCGTGCGGGAGGAGGGCGACCTCATCCTCTTCCAAGCTCCTGTCCCCATCTAGCCCCCCTTCTGCTCCCCCCACCTCCGTCGGCTTCTGCCCGCCCGACGAGGCAGCGGATAAGCGTCCCAGTGCACTAGGAGAGGTGGCACTGGAAGCACCGCATCACCTTCCCGTACCTCGACGTCACCCTGCCACAAGACTGGCATTTGGATCAAGAGCGGATCCCAGTGCCGACGGTACTGTGGGCGGCACGTGCGCATGCAGAGGAGGTGCGGCGCCGGCAGCAGCAACAGCTGACGCCGGAGCAGCGCCTCAACCCTGTCTACGTAGCAGACTCTCCCGATTAGGAGGTCTGGTTCGCCCTCGAGCACGAGGAGCAACATCGGGTCGACGTCCAGCACGTGCGGGATGGCACCCCACCGCCCCTCGTCGTGCACGACAAGGACCAGGAGGAGGAGGCCGCCTACTAGGTGGCGGTGGAGACTGCCCTCCATGAAAGCGAGGAGTAAGAGCGGCGCAAGGCGGGAGAGGAGGAGGCGGCGTACCAGGTGCGCCAGTCAGACGCCATCCCGCTCTCCGCTTCCGGCGATTGCGTCGTGCCGCTGTCCCCCGTCCATCCCGAGCGGGAGCTGACCCTCGTCAAGACCGAGCGATACACATGGGACGGGGTGGTGCGCGAGTGGGTTGATGCGCCACCCGTCTGGTACGGGGCGACGCTGATGCGGGAGAAGGCCTAGCCGGCAGTGGTCGCGCCGGTGTTGGAGGATGTCGCCACAGCCTAGGAGATGGCGTTCCGCTGGGCTTGCCCGACGCCGACGCTCATTGACCTCACCGGTCCCGACGAGGACACCTAGGACATCACGCCTCCTCCTTGTTTTTAGTTTTATTAAATGTTTTTATTTAATGTAATTTGGATTCATGGACTCTTGCCGGCCTTTGTCGCCGGTGTTTATGTTTAAACAACATTTTCTAATTTTAATATATTTGCATTATTTTTTCTTCGTGTAACCTCAAAAATGGGTCGGGCCAATGTTGGACGCAAGCGCGAACCCAAACGCGAAAGCGGACATAGATGTCTGTTGGGCGATCCGGACAAATAAAAAGCGGATAAAATCGTCGTCCGTTTGGGTCGGCTGGTTGGAGTTGTCCTGAATAAGCTGGTTATTGGCGAGTGAGGCCGACGGGATCGGGGTCTCAGGTCATATGTACGGATGAAGGACCCATTTCAGCCGCGTATGCATGGACGTGATTAATACAACAGTCTGATTCGCAGAATCTTAAGTTATTCGTTGAGCGGTACTAGGCCGCCCAACCCAATTCCGTGCTTCCCCGGTGGGATTCTTTGAGGTAATAGCACCCCAGGTACCCTAACTTGCACCCAATGTTATGATCTAGTCCCAAAGTTGCAAAACTAGACCAAACCATACCTCAACTTGCATCCAATGTGATGTTTTAGTCCCAGGCCAATGAGAACTCGCCAATTGGCTGCCAAGTGGCTTGGCCAGTCAGTGCGCGCATATTTGCACAAAACCCCCTGCCGTTTCTCTGAATGAACCCGCACTCACCCCCCCACCTGAATTAAATCTGTCGGATACGAGTTCACGTCCGACCCCAGCAGCGCGACTCGTTCCCCATCTGCCCCTGCCCCCCTCAACTCCAGCAGCTTCTCCGTGCCGCCAGCAAGCTCGCCGCCGCCGTCCAGCTCACCGCCGCCCTTTAGCTCGCCCCGATGGTATCTTGGAGTGAAGGATCAAGCTCGTCGTCCGATGGCTACTCTATGACTAGTGAGGTTAGTTGTTGACGGTGGCTCTGCCAGTTAGGGATTGAGCAAAAAAGGGGAAGGAGGTAGAAGTTAGGGATGCAGTAGTTAGGTATTCAATGCCTTCCTCTTTGCTGAACATTTTGTGCATGTTGTAGGCTCCTGCTCCTGCCACCATTTTCTGCTCTGAGTGGAGAGGCCTTGCTACAGATCTTGCAGCTAGATGTGAACATGAAGATGTCTGTGAGAAGTTTGTGTCTTTTGGATCAGTTGACAGTGGGAGAAGGTATCTTGCTTGTGCACAAAAGGTTAGTAGATCTCTAGTTAATTTTTCAAACTTGGAATGTGTCATCTTACCGTGATCTGTATAAGAGTGTGGAGGAGTGCATCTTCAGTTAACAGCTTGTTGTTTTCTGAACTTAACTGAATTTAAATAAACTAACTGAATTGAAATGAAATGAAGTTAAGTGAACCTAAATAAATTTAAATGAGTTAAGTGAACCTAACTTCATTTAAATGAATTTAACTGAATCAATAGTGCTCCAAGATTGTCATTTATCTAAAGTTGTTTTCTTTGTTATTTGGTAAGGATCACCTAAATGCAACTTTGTGGAGTGGATTGACCCTAAATGGCCTGCCACTCTGAAGATGAGTTTAGCCAGGGTTTGGGGCATGTATGATGATGAGAACAAGTTAAGGATCAGTGAGAATTTACATCTTGCTGAAGAAAATCTTAGGGTTGTGAGAGAGAAAGAAAATATGGAAAAAGATCTGAGGTTTTTTAAACTAGATTTTGCTAAGATGGTGGCTGACAAGGAGCAGGCAATTACTGAGTTGGGCAATGCAAGACTTGTTGTTTCTAACCTAAAGCAAGAGCTTGAGAAGAAGAAGCTGTCTGATAAATGTATCACTAGCATTCATCAGGTTGTGAGGGCTAAGGCAGAGAAAGATAGGGATGAGATGAAGCAACAGATGGACAGCATGAAGGAACAGATGGACAACATGAAGGAAGAGTTGGACAAAGTTGTGTCACAGAGGGATGACCTGAAGAAGGAGAAGAAGAAACTGGAGTACATGATTGGTGATTTCTTCAGGCACAAGGAGGAGACCAAGAGCAAGATAAGGAGGGTGAAGGAGATCTTAGATGAATTTGAGTAATTCCTTGTTGGTGTAATGCTGCCTTAAGTTGGAGCTATTAATTAGTTGCACTTCTTTAGTGAACTTTGTTGATTTGTCTGCCAGTATCATCTAAGGCACTGAATTTGTATGACTGATTTTAGTTAACTGAATTTTTATGACTGCCCAAGTTATGTTGTTGCAAGGTGTTATTAGATAACTGAAATTTTGACAGTGTTACTGAAGATTCAGTTTCACTGAATTACCAGTTCACTGAATTGAGTTAACTGAATTTGTCTCTCTCTGTTTGCATGTCCAGTTAACTGAATTTGTAGTTAAATGGATTATGAGTTTAAATGAAGACTACTTAACTGTATTAGTTAACTATACAGTTAACTAACTGTATTTGTTTCAGTTAACATGAAGACTAGTTAGCTGAGTTAAAATGTTCAGAACTGGAACTAAACAGAGAATAAGTAGTATAGGTTTAGTAAAATGCAGTAAGAGTTAACTGAAGAAAAAACACTGACTCATACATGGATAAAGCACTGACATGCAGTGCACTCATACATAGGTAAATAAAACACTCACTCATACATAGATAAATAAAAGAGTCACTCATACATAGATAGACTTGCATTGACATGCATTCATACATAGATAGAAGATCTGGGGTGTTTCATAGCTTAATCTTCTGGGTAAAGAATCCTGGCCCACCTCATCCTAGTGATCTGAAAGGGATGGAGATTAGCCCTCCTCCTTGCCCAGTAGATGATCTCATCATCAGTAGGGTTTGATCCAGGTGGGAATGCCTCTAGGAACTGCTGAACATCCTTGCGGTTGTGTGTTGCAAGGATTCTCTCAGCCAGTTGCCTTCTCTGCATCCTTCTTGCCTCTCTACGCCTAGCTACACTGGGTACCTCTTCTGCATCTACTACCTCTCCAGGATCCATGTCCTCCTAGGGTTCTCTCTGGCGTCTGGGGGAGGAGAAGAGAGGAATTGGCCTTTGACTGCTGGTTGTGCCATTTGGGTTTGGGTGTGCTTTATATAGCAGTAAGAGGGGTGGGTGGTAGGTAAATCTTGGTGGTGGGTGGCTGGTATGTCATTACTGTGGGCTAATATTAGGCTGTAAATTAAAAACAAGCCAATTTTTACAGGCTAATATTAGGCACAAAAGTCAAAATCCCATACCATTGTCCTAGGCTAATATTAGTCAAAAACCCAACCCGACCCATTATTGTGGGCCAGCTAATTTGTATTTTGTAAGTTTAACTGAATTTGTATTTGTATTCACTAAGTTTAACTGTAGTTGCTTAACTGAATTTGTATTTGTATTCAGTAAGTTTAACTGAATTTGTATTCAAGTTAATGGCTAGCTAATTTGTATTCAGTAAGTTTAACTGAATTTGTATTTGTATTCAGTAAGTATCACTGAATTTGAATTTGTTTCAGTAAACTCACTTTAACTGAACAGCAGCATTTTGTAGCAGCATATACAACTAACAATAGCAGCAACAACATATAAAAGCAACATATACCAAAAGCAGCATATTCAACTAACAACAGGAACAACAACATATGAAAGCAACATACATATAACTTAGGTACTTGCAGCATAAGTTCAACCCACATGCAGTTGCAGCAGTAGTTCAACACAGAACAAAAGTAGCTCAAACTAAGATCTCCTTCACCCTCCACATGCAGCAAAAGTTGCCCATTCGAAACTACAGATAACTTATGTGCTCAGAACTAAGTGATGCACACCTAAATACTAACTGATATGCTAACTTATATGCTACTGAGCATACCTAACTACATTCAGCAGTCTTCAGTTCTTCAGCTACTTCAGACGCTGGGAGCGGCGCACCTCCCATGAAACTGGAATCTTCGTTGGCTTCTTCCTCTTCTTCGATCCTTCCCGTGCTTGCCCGTCCACCACCTCCGCTAGCACCTCCTCCACCACCTCTTGCTTCACAATGTCAGGGATCTCTGGCAGCAGGTCCACGTCAATGGGGAGCTCCCTGTCGCCCTCGTTGCCGGCGATGATGGGAGCCATCACGACGTCGTCCGGCTCGTCGTCAGATAGCACGACCACCTCTATGTCCTCCTCGCCTGAAGACTCGCTATCTGGCATGCAGCCAGAGTCAGAGTCGAAGTCGTCGGAGTAGGATTCGTCGTCGGACGAGGATTGGATGTCGGAGACGTCATCGTGGACGAGCAGGTCGGGGTTGAAGCGGTTCTAGTAGGCTGTGTTGACCGGCGCGGGGAGGGCGAGGACGACGTCGTCGACGCGCTGCATCCTAGAGGCAACGCGGAAAGGATTCGGGTGCGGCGACGGGGTGGTGGCGAAGCGGTACATCCACCATCGTGCGCACTGCCTCGGATCGTCCGACCGCGTCTCGGTCATCGCGAAGCGCAAGACCAGGACTGGAGTGACGCCAGGTGCAGGCATGGCGCGACGCTTCTCGTCGTCAGTCATGACCTTTAAGAGGCCGCGCGCGTGGTGGAGGAGCATCTCGCTGTTGGGGAACGTAGTAATTTCAAAAAAATTCCTACGCACACGCAAGATCATGGTGATGCATAGCAACGAGAGGGGACAGTGTGATCTACGTACCCTTGTAGACCGACAGCGGAAGCGTTAGCACAACGCGGTTGATGTAGTCGTACGTCTTCACGGCCCGACCGATCAAGCACCGAAACTACGGCACCTCTGAATTTTAGCACACGTTCAGCTCGATGACGATCCCCGGACTCCGATCCAGCAAAGTGTCGGGAAAGAGTTCCGTCAGCACGACGGCGTGGTGACGATCTTGATGTACTACCGTTGCAGGGCTTCGCCTAAGCACCGCTACAATATTATCGAGGACTATGATGGAAGGGGGCACCGCACACGGCTAAGAATATGATCACGTGGATCAACTTGTGTGCCTATGGGGTGCCCCCTGCCCCCGTATATAAAGGATCAAGGGGAGGAGGCCGGCCCTAGGAGGGGCGCGCCAGGGAGTAGGATTCCTACTCCTAGTTGGAGTAGGTTTCCTCCTTTCCTAGTCCAACTAGGAGAAGGGGAGAAAGGGGGAAGAGGGGAAGGAAGGGAGAGAGGGGCCGCGCCCCAAACCCCTTGTCCAATTCGGACTGGGCTTGGGAGGGGCGCACGCCACCTCCTGGTCCTTTCCACTAAGGCCCATTAAGGCCCATTGCTTCTTCATCGTATTCCCGTAACTCCCCGGTACCTCCGAAAATACCCGAATCACTCGGAACCTTTCCGATGTCCGAATATAGTCGTCCAATATATCGATTTTTACGTCTCGACCATTTCGAGACTCCTCGTCATGTCCCCGATCTCATCCGGGACTCCGAACTCCTTCGGTACATCAAAACTCATAAACTCATAATATAACTGTCATCGAAACCTTAAGCGTGCGGACCCTACGGGTTCGAGAACAATGTAGACATGACCGAGACACGTCTCCGATCAATAACCAATAGCGGAACCTGGATGCTCATATTGGCTCCCACATATTCTACGAAGATCTTTATCGGTCAGACCGCATAACAACATACGTTGTTCCCTTTGTCATCGTATGTTACTTGCCCGAGATTCGATCGTCAGTATCTTAATACCTAGTTCAATCTCGTTATCGGCAAGTCTCTTTACTCGTTTCATAATACATCATCTTGCAACTAACTTACTAGTTGTAATGCTTGCAAGGCTTATGTGATGTGCATTACCGAGAGGGCCCAGAGATACTTCTCCGACAATCGGAATGACAAATCCTAATCTCGAGATACGCCAACCCAACATGTACCTTTGGAGACACCTGTAGAGCACCTTTATAATCACCCAATTACGTTGTGACGTTTGGTAGCACACAAAGTGTTCCTCCGGCAAACGGGAGTTGCATAATCTCATAGTCATAGGAACATGTATAAGTCATGAAGAAAGCAATAGCAACATACTAAACGATCGAGTGCTAAGCTAACGGAATGGGTCAAGTCAATCACATCATTCTCCTAATGATGTGATCCCATTAATCAAATAACAACTCTTTGTCTATGGTTAGGAAACATAACCATCTTTGATTAACGAGCTAGTCAAGTAGAGGCATACTAGTGACACTTTGTTTGTCTATGTATTCACACATGTCTTATGTTTCCGGTTAATACAATTCTAGCATGAATAATAAACATTTATCATGAAATAAGGAAATAAATAATAACTTTATTATTGCCTCTAGGGTATATTTCCTTCAGTCTCCCACTTGCACTAGAGTCAATAATCTAGTTCACATCGCCATGTGATCTAACATCAATAGTTCACATCTTTATGTGGTTAACACCCATAGTTCACATCGATATGTGACCAACACCCAAAGGGTTTACTAGAGTCAGTAATCTAGTTCACATTGCTATGTGATTAACACCCAAAGAGTACTAAGGTGTGATCATGTTTTTTCTGTGAGAGAAGTTTAGTCAACGGGTCTGCCATATTCAGATCCATAAGTATTTTGCAATTTTCTATGTCTACAATGCTCTGCACGGAGCTACTTTAGCTAATTGCTCCCACTTTCAGTATGTATCCAGATGAAGACTAAGAGTCATCCGGATTAGTGCCAAAACTTGTATCGACGTAACCCTTTTACGACGAACCTTTTGTCACCTCCATAATCGAGAAACATATCCTTATTCCACTAAGGATAACTTTGACCGCTGTCTAGTGATCTACTTCTAGATCACTATTGTACTCCCTTGACAAAATTAGTGTAGGATATACAATAGGTCTGGTACACAGCATGGCATACTTTATAGAACCTATGGCCAAGGCATAGGGAATGACTTCCATTCTCATTCTATTTTCTGCCGTGGTCGGGCTTTGAGTCTTACTCAATTTCACACCTTGTAACACAGGCAAGAATTCTTTCTTTGACTGTTCCATTTTGAACTACTTCAAAATCTTGTCAAGGTATGTACTCATTGAAAAAAAAACTTATCAAGCGTCTTGATCTATCTCTATAGATCTTGATGCTCAATATGTAAGCAGCTTCACCGAGGTTTTCTTTGAAAAAAATCCTTTCAAACACTTCTTTATGCCTTGCAGAATAATTCTACATTATTTCCGGTCAACAATATGTCATTCACATATACTTATCAGAAATGTTGTAGTGCTCCCACTCACTTTCTTGTAAATACAGGCTTCACCGCAAGTCTGTATAAAACTATATGCTTTGATCATCTCATCAAAGTGCATATTCCAACTCCGAGATGCTTGCACCAGTCCATAGATGGATCGCTGGAGCTTGCACATTTTGTTAGCACCTTTAGGATTGACAAAACCTTCTGGTTGTATCATATACAACTCTTCTTTAATAAATCCATTAAGGAATGCAGTTTTGTTTATCCATTTGCCAGATTTCATAAAAATGCGGCAATTGCTAACATGATTTGGACAGACTTAAGCATCGCTATGAGTGAGAAAATTTCATCGTAGTCAACACCTTGAACTTTGTCAAAAAACCTTTTTGACAAGTCTAGCTTTGTAGATAGTAACACTACTATCAGTGTCCGTCTTCCTCTTGAAGATCCATTTATTTTCTATGGCTTGCCGATCATCGGGCAAATCCATCAAAGTCCATACTTTGTTCTCATACATGGATCATATCTTAGATTTCATGGCCTCAAACCATTTCGCGGAATCTGGGCTCATCATCGCTTCCTCATAGTTCACAAGTTCGTCATGGTCTAGTAACATGACTTCCAGAATAGAATTACCGTACCACTCTGGTGCAGATCTCACTCTGGTTTACCTACGAGATTCGGTAGTAACTTGATCTAAAGTTACATGATCATCATCATTAGCTTCCTCACTAATTGGTGTAGTAGTCACAAGAACAGATTTCTGTGATGAACTACTTTCCAATAAGGGAGAAGGTACAATTACCTTATCAAGTTTTCTACTTTCCTCCCACTCACTTCTTTCGAGAGAAACTCCTTCTCTAGAAAGGATCCATTCTTAGCAATGAATGTATTGCCTTCGGATCAGTGATAGAAGGTGTACCCAACAGTCTCCTTTGGGTATCCTATGAAGACATATTTCTTCGATTTGGGTTTGAGCTTATCAGGATGAAACTTTTTCACATAAGCATCACAACCCAAAACTTTAAGAAATGACAACTTTGGTTTCTTGCCAAACCATAATTCAGATTGTGTCGTCTCAACGGATTTAGATGGTGCCCTTTTAACGTGAATGCAGTTCTCTCTAATGCATAACCCCAAAACGATAGTGGTAGATCGGTAAGGGACATCATAGATTGCACTATATCCAATAAAGTACGGTTATGACGATCGGACACACCATTATGCTGTGGTGTTCCAGGTGGCATGAGTTTGTGAAACTATTCCACAATGTTTTAATTGAAGACCAAACTCATAACTCAAATATTTGTCTCTGCGAGTAGAAACTTTTTTTCTTGTCACGATGATTTTCCACTTCACCCTGGAATTATTTGAACTTTTCAAATGTTTCAGACTTATGTTTCATCAAGTAGATATACTCATATCTGCTCAAATCATCTGTGAAGATCAGAAAATAATGATACCTGTCGCGAGCCTCAATATTCATCGGACCACATACATCAGTATGTATGATTTCCAACAAATCTGTTGCTCGCTCCATTGTTCCAAAGAACAGAGTCTTAGTCATCTTGCCCATGAGGCATGGTTCGCAAGCATCAATTGATTCATAATCAAGTGATTCCAAAAGCCCATCAGCATGGAGTTTCTTCATGTGCTTTACACCAATATGACCTAAACGGCAGGGCCACAAATAAGTTGCACTATCATTATTAACTTTGCATCTTTTGGTTTCAATATTATGATTATGTGTATCACTACGATCGAGATCCAACGAACTATTTTCATTGGGTGTGTAACCATATAAGGTTTTATTCATGTAAACAGAACAACAATTTATTCTCTTACTTAAATGAATAACCGTATAAAACATGATCAAATCATATTCATGCTCAACGCAAACACCAAATAACACTTATTTAGGTTCAACACTAATCCCGAAATTATAGGGAGTGTGCGATGATGATCATATCAATCTTGGAACCACTTCCAACACACATCGTCACTTCACCCTTAACTAGTCTCTGTTTATTCTGCAACTCCCGTTTCGAGTTACTAATCTTAGCAACTGAACTAGTATCAAATACTGAGGGGTTGCTATAAACACTAGTAAAGTACACATCAATAACATGTATATCAAATATACTTATGTTCACTTTGCCATCCTTCTTATCCGCCAATCACTTGGGGTAGTTCCGCTTCCAGTGACCAGTCCCTTTGCAGTAGAAGCACTTAGTCTCAGGCTTAGGACCAGACTTGGGCTTCTTCACTTGAGCAGCAACTTGCTTGCTGTTCTTCTTGAAGTTCCCCTTCTTCCCTTTGCCCTTTTCTTGAAACTAGTGGTCTTGTCAACCATCAACACTTGATGTTTTTCTTGATTTCTACCTTCGTCGATTTCAGCATCACGAAGAGCTTGGGAATCGTTTCCGTTATCCCTTGCATATTATAGTTCATCACGAAGTTCTACTAACTTGGTGATGGTGACTAGAGAATTCTGTCAATCACTATCTTATCTGGAAGATTAACTCCCACTTGATTCAAGCGATTGTAGTACCCAGACAATCTGAGCACATGCTCACTAGTTGAGCGATTCTCCTCCATCTTTTAGCTATAGAACTTGTTGGAGACTTCATATCTCTCAACTCGGGTATTTGCTTGAAATATTAACTTCAACTCCTGGAACATCTCATATGGTCCATGACGTTCAAAACGTCTTTGAAGTCCCGATTCTAAGCCATTAAGCATGGTGCACTAAACTATCAAGTAGTCATCATATTGAGCTAGCCAAACGTTCATAACGTCTGCATCTGCTCCTGCAATAGGTCTGTCACCTAGCGGTGCATCAAGGACATAATTCTTCTGTGCAGCAATGAGGATAAACCTCAGATCACGGATCCAATCCGCATCATTGCTACTAACATCTTTCAACACAATTTTCTCTAGGAACATATCAAAATAAACACAGGGAAGCAACAACGCGAGCTATTGATCTACAACATAATTTGCAAAATACTACCAGGACTAAGTTCATGATAAATTTAAGTTCAATTAATCATATTACTTAAGAACTCCCACTTAGAAAGACATCCCTCTAATCTTCTAAGTGATCACGTGATCCAAATCAACTAAACCATGTCCGATCATCACGTGAGATGGAGTAGTTTCATTGGTGAACATCACTATGTTGATCATATCTACTATATGATTCACGCTCGACCTTTCGGTCTCTGTGTTCCGAGGCCATATCTGTATATGCTTGGCTCGTCAAGTATAACCTGAGTATTCCGCGTGTGCAACTGTTTTGCACCCGTTGTATTTGAACGTAGAGCCTATCACACCCGATCATCACGTGGTGTCTCAGCACGAAGAACTTTCGCAACGGTGCATACTCAGGGAGAACACTTCTTGATAATTAGTGAGAGATCATCTTAAAATGCTACCGTCAATCAAAGCAAGATAAGATGCATAAAAGATAAACATCACATGCAATCAATATAAGTGATATGATATGGCCATCATCATCTTGTGCTTGTGATCTCCATCTTCGAAGCACCGTCGTGATCACCATCGTCACCGGCGCGACACCTTGATCACCATCGTAGCATCGTTGTCGTCTCGCCAATCTTATGCTTCCACGACTATCGCTACCGCTTAGTGATAAAGTAAAGCATTACAGCGCAATTGCATTGCATACAATAAAGCGACAACCATATGGCTCCTGCCAGTTGCCGATAACTTGGTTACAAAACATGATCATCTCATACAATAAAATTTAGCATCATGTCTTGACCATATCACATCACAACATGCCCTGCAAAAACAAGTTAGACGTCCTCTACTTTGTTGTTGCAAGTTTTACGTGGCTGCTACGGGCTTAAGCAAGAACCAATCTTGCCTACGCATCAAAACCACAACGATAGTTTGTCAAGTTGGTGCTGTTTTAACCTTCGCAAGGACCGGGCGTAGCCACACTCGGTTCAACTAAAGTTGGAGAAACTGTCACCCGCTAGCCACCTTTGTGCAAAGCACGTCGGGAGAACCGGTCTCGCGTAAGCGTACGCGTAATGTCGGTCCGGGCTGCTTCGTCCAACAATACCGCTGAACCAAAGTATGACATGCTGGTAAGCAGTATGACTTACATCGCCCACAACTCACTTGTGTTCTACTCGTGCATATAACATCAACACATAAAACCTAGGCTCGGATGCCACTATTGGGGAACGTAGTAATTTCAAAAAAAATCCTACGCACACGCAAGATCATGGTGATGCATAGCAACGAGAGGGGAGAGTGTGATCTACGTACCCTTGTAGACTGACAGCGGAAGCGTTAGCACAACGCAGTTGATGTAGTCGTACGTCTTCACGGCCCGAACGATCAAGCACCGAAACTATGGCACCTCTGAGTTTTAGCACACGTTCAGCTCGATGACGATCCCCGGACTCCGATCCAGCAAAGTGTTGGGTAAGAGTTCTGTCAGCACGACGGCGTGGTGACGATCTTGATGTACTACCGTTGCAGGGCTTCGCCTAAGCACCGCTACAATATTATCGAGGACTATGGTGGAAGGGGGCACCGCACACGGCTAAGAATATGATCACGTGGATCAACTTGTGTGTCTATGGGGTGCCCCTTGCCCCCGTATATAAAGGATCAAGGGGAGGAGGCCGGCCCTAGGAGGGGCGCGCCAGGGAGTAGGATTCCTACTCCTAGTTGGAGTAGGTTTCCTCCTTTCCTAGTCCAACTAGGAGAAGGGGGGAAAGGGGGGAAGAGGGGAAGGAAGGGAGAGAGGGGCCGCGCCCCAAACCCCTTGTCCAATTCGGACTGGGCTTGGGAGGGGCACGCGCCACCTCCTGGTCCTTTCCACTAAGGCCCATTAAGGCCCATTGCTTCTTCCTCGTATTCCCGTAACTCCCCGGTACCTCCGAAAATACCCGAATCACTCGGAACCTTTCCGATGTCCGAATATAGTCGTCCAATATATCGATTTTTACGTCTTAACCATTTCGAGACTCCTCGTCATGTCCCTGATCTCATCCGGGACTCCGAACTCCTTCGGTACATCAAAACTCATAAACTCATAATATAACTGTCATCGAAACCTTAAGCGTGCGGACCCTACGGGTTCGAGAACAATGTAGACATGACCGAGACATGTCTCCGGTCAATAACCAATAGCGGAACCTGGATGCTCATATTGGCTCCCACATATTCTACGAAGATCTTTATCGGTCAGACCGCATAACAACATACGTTGTTCCCTTTGTCATCGGTATGTTACTTGCCCGAGATTCGATCATCAGTATCTTAATACCTAGTTCAATCTCGTTATCGGCAAGTCTCTTTACTCGTTTCATAATACATCATCTTGCAACTAACTTATTAGTTGTAATGCTTGCAAGGCTTATGTGATGTGCATTACCGAGAGGGCCCAGAGATACCTCTCCGACAATCGGAGTGACAAATCCTAATCTCGAAATATGCCAACCCAACATGTACCTTTGGAGACACCTATAGAGCACCTTTATAATCACCCAGTTACGTTGTGACGTTTGGTAGCACACAAAGTGTTCCTCCGGCAAATGGGAGTTGCATAATCTCATAGTCATAGGAACATGTATAAGTCATGAAGAAAGCAATAGCAACATACTAAACGATCGAGTGCTAAGCTAACGGAATGGGTCAAGTCAATCACATCATTCTCCTAATGATGTGATCCCGTTAATCAAATAACAACTCTTTGTCTATGGTTAGGAAACATAACCATCTTTGATTAACGAGCTAGTCAAGTAGAGGCATACTAGTGACACTTTGTTTGTCTATGTATTCACACATGTATTATGTTTCCGGTTAATACAATTCTAGCATGAATAATAAACATTTATCATGAAATAAGGAAATAAATAATAACTTTATTATTGCCTCTAGGGCATATTTCCTTCACTCGCCGGACGGGAACCATCTTGCTATCTCCTTCAGGTCCGCCGGAGCGCGTCGTCGTCGCCGGCCAGATCCTCGATGGCCCTCTGCCATGTGGGGGTGTTGTCCATGGCGGCGGCGGTGGCGTGGAGCTCGGCGGCGGAGGTTTTCTTGGTGGAGCGGGGTAGCGGGGAGTCCGAGGAGCGAGGTGCGACGTGGGTGGACTGGGAACGAGGTGGAGTTGAGTGGAGTTGAGCTAGTGGAGTGAGGTGGTTGGCTTTAAAGGCCTAGGAAACTGAATCGGCGGAGCGACCGAGCTAGTGGAACAGTGGGTCTGCTTAACTATAGTGTGTCGCATTACCTAAACAAATCACTACTACTATCACACTGGCAATGTAGTTAGGTTTTCTATCCACGGGTCCTGGGTTCGATGCCCAGGACAAACATTTTTTTATAAGAATTCTTTTTAATTAACAACAACAGTATTCACTCCAAAATAGATAAGTATTAAGTTAACATAAGCAGTATTCACTCCAAAACATTTTATAAAGTTTATTTTCAGTAAAAAGCAGCAAAATTGCACTTCTGTTAACACAAAAAATTTAGCTAAATTCAAGAACTCGTGGGTCTGCTTATCTACGTGTGTGGCACCATCTAAACAAATCACTATTACTATCACACTAGCAATGCAGTTAGGTTAGCTATCCACAGGTCCTGGGTTTGATGCCCAGGACAAACAATTTTTTTTCAAAAATTCTTTTTAATTAACAGTAGCAATATTCACTCCAAAACAAATAAGTATTCACTCCAAAACAATTTTTCAAGATTTTTTTCAGTGAACAAGGCTCTACTCCAAAACAATTTTTCAAGTTTTTTAAGTGAACAAGCAAAATTCAATGAACAACAACATTCAGATATGTTGCAACATTCACATATCTTCCAACATTCAGTTAACTCCTAATTATAATATTTAATTACAAAAAGGGCAATGTATGCCATGGTTTGCCATCCAAATAAGTAGGCAATATATGCCACATTTTGCCACCAAAAATGAGGCAACTTATGCCACAGTTTGACATAACAAAAAAAAGGCCAGTTTATGAGTTACATAAGTATAGGCCTTGTCAAAAAATGGTGGCTGACAAATGCCACTAGATCAGGCAGCAGGAAAATCATCAGGAGGAGCATTTAGGTCAGGAATATGACTGGCAATGTCATCTCCAAACATCAGCCATTATGCCCTCTCACCTGCTTGGCCTCCTCTTCCTCTCCCAGCTTCTGGATTTGCTCCTCTCCCTCTCCCAGCACCTGCATTTGCTCCTCTCCCTCTCCCAGCACCTGCATTTGCTCCTCTCCCTCTCCCAGCACCTGCACTTGCTCCCTCTCCTGGCCCTGCATCTGCCCTTGCACCTCTTCCTGGAGCTGAGACTGCACTTGCTCCCCTTCCTCTTCTTGCATTTGGATGTACCTCTCCTCTGCCTCTCCTTTTCTTTCCTCTTGCAATGTCAGCTACAGTTCTTGCCCTTGTCTGCCTAGTAATATTCATTTTTGTAGTCACCCTGGGTTGTGGTATTTCAGCCCCAGCAGCAGCAACAAATGAAGAGAGCTCAGGCAGTGGGCCATGGACCCTTTGAGGAGGTCTTCTTGCTCTTTCCCTGCTGGCCATGTTAAAAACCATACTAATTGGTGACTCAGTAGGATCCAACCTAGGATCAGGCCTATTTGGAAAGATGTTCTGCAAAGAAAGATGTTCAGATAAGCTCATTTTAGGGAGTTCATGCATTAGAGCCAACTGTGCAAAATAAGATGCAACAGAAGCATACCTGAAGAAATGTTGGATCATCATAGTTATCATCAATAAGCTCTACTCCTTCTGCAATTAGTGCTTCCTGCCACCTATAGTGCCCTTTCATGTTGTGGTCAGCTCTGCCACAAATTGAGCAGTGCATTGTCACACCTTTTTTGTTCAGATATCTAACACCATTCCTGCTTCTCTTCTCTTCTGGTGTTTTCTTCCTGTTTTTTCTTTGGCCTTCCCAACTGTTTAGTGAAAACTGGTGGATATACTTTGTCTCCAGTCTGTTTCTCCCAATGTTTTGGATCTCTAAGTGGAACCAGAGTGTATCCATATGCTTTCAGATAATTCTCCACACTGTAGCAGTCATGAACCATTGTCTCTGGGTCAATTCTCTCATCCCTGCAGCATGCTATACTATGGCAACATGGTACTCCAGAGAGCTGCCATCTCCTGCAATCACAAGTGTGCAAGCACAAGTCAACTGTATAACTAGAGTTACCAGACTGAACTCTGAACAATTGTTGGCCAGCTTCAGAGACATGGCAATTAGCAGCAACTTCAGTATTCTTGTCTAATTTCTTCTTGATCTTTGGGCATATTCTCTGCCCTGCCCACTTCCCTATGGCCTCTCTTTGTTTACTCACTAGCCTTTGCATGATCTTGTAAAAGATGTATTCCAGCATGGACAACACTGGCATCTCTCTGCCCTCCAGAATGTAGTTGTTAAATACTTCAGAGTTATTGTTCAACAAAATATCACACTTGGGAAAGACACTGAAAAATGATTTACACCATGTCTTTGGATCAAGTCTTTCAGTCCAGTGGAAAGCAGCTGCACTGTGTCCATCCATTTTCTCATAGTTTTGGCTCCACTTAACCCTATTTGGTGCTCTTGCAATGGTCCACAGATCTTGCTTCAGTTGCTCTCTTTTGTGCTTCTCATTGAAATTCTGATAAATATGCCTAACACAAAACCTATGCTCAGCATCTGGCCAGATTTTTTGCACAGCATTGATCAAACATTTCTGCTTGTCACTCATAATAATGAAAGGAGCAGTATTTGTGATGTTAACATCATCTCTCAATGTAGTGAGAAACCACTCCCAAGAACTAGTGGACTCTACTTCTACCCAACCCATTGCAATGGGGAAAATGCAGTCATTAGGATCAATACCCACTGCACTAAGCAACACTCCTTTAAACCTATTTTTCATGTGACAGCCACCAATGAAAATAATAGGCCCGCATCCCTTGAGCCAACCCCTTTTGCATGCATCATAAGACCAATATAGAGTTTTCAGACATTTCCTGCCCTGTGGAAGTCTTTGTCTCTAACAACCTCAGCTGACAGAAGAAATGTAGATCCAGGGTTGGTATTCCTCAATTCATGACCATAGTCCCTAAGCCTACTGAACTGCTCTACTTCATCACCATGGATCTCCTTAAGTGCTGCAGTTCTTGCCCTAGCTAGCTTCCATCTGTTAGGGGTGACATGAAATTCATTGGTGATTTTTCTTGAAAATGTACCTAGTGACATCTTCTGGTCATCTCTGAACTCATTTATGAAATACTTGCACAGGAATTTTGCTGTCAGTGACCTTATCTTCCATTTCTTCTGACACACATGTTCTCCATAGTAAGTCTTGATGACAAAACCCCCTGTCCTGTTGTCATTGCCAGCATACAGATACCATGGGCAACCATCTTCACAAACTGCTTCAAGTCTCCTCTTATCATTCTTTATCTTCTTGATCTGCACTCTGTTTCTAACTGAATATGCAGTCAGTGCATGTCTTAGCTCAACCACATCAGCAAATACCATCCCTACTTTAAACACAGGGGAAATCATGTCCACCTTTGCATTGAAAGCTTTAAACTTGTACCTAAGTTCATCTGCTTGCTCAGTTGATAGGTTGAGATCTTCATCCTCAAGCAAGTATTCAGGCTCCACATCATCCTCATCCTGATCAGCTTCTTCATCAACATCAAAGTCAATGTTGTCATCATAAAGATCATCATCACCATCATCTATGTCATAGTCACTGTCACTGAAATCAGAATCTGAAACAACTACATCTTCAATAACTGTTTCTCCATCTTCAGTTAGCATGTTGTGCTCAGCACCCTCAATAAGCAAACTCTGTGGGTCTGTTCCAATTGGTGCAATCTCTAACAAGGGATCTTCAGTTAGCAAGTTCTGCTCAGCACCATCAATAAGCAAAATCTCTGGGCCTGTTCCATTTGCTGCAATCTCTGACAAAGGATCTTCTACAAAGACTGAAACTAGGCTATGGGAAGGGGATGCATTTGCTGTTGCAGAACTTGTTGTTGATGTTATGAAAGATAGGGGCAATGTGCACACCAAGTCAGACCTGAAGTTGCTGATGAGATCTGTATGGTCAACCATGACTACAAGCATCTTATGCTCAGCACTAGCTCTTATCATATGTTGCACATCCTCATCACTGCTAATTCTGATCAAACCATCTGAGATTGGTTTATTTGGTTTGCTCAAGTAAATGATGTGCTCACTCAAAGGATATCCCAACCAAACCAAGTGTTGTTCAAGGAATGAATAAGAGAAAGTGCCAGAGTCAACAAAGTCTAGCACCTCAACAGAAGGATTCCAGTACTCCAGGTTTCTGATTGGGCCACAGAAAATTCCACCATGCTCAAGTTTCCAGTGTAAAAATGGACTGTCCACCCTTTCTCCATTTGCTGCGTCACACACTGTATTCAAAACAAACATGCATCAGTTGAGAAACAAATATTCAGTTACTGAATAAATTAGTCAATTGCATCAGATTTAACATACTTGAACAACAGCTTAAGGTTCAGTTAACTGAACCTTTCAGTTACTTACAATAAGCTGAAGAAGATTCAGTTAACTACAGTACTTGACAAAATTCTGATAACTAAGTAACTGAAAATATTCAGTTAACTACAGTAATGAACATATTCACTGAACTACAGATAACTGAACATATTCAGTGAACTTATATAAATACCATAAATGAAATACAAGATTAGCACAACATTAACACAAACCATTCAATTCACTTGAAACTTTAGCTGCACATACCATTAGCATTACCAAAACACTCACTAAATGGTGTAACAAAATAGCCAAGTTTATACTCTGTACAAAACATCTTCAACAGCAAAAAGGAGTTAAATTCACACACGAACAGATGCTTGAGTAGAGTACATGCTAAAGTAGAACGAAAAGCAACTACAAGGCATTAACATTAATTTGTCTGCCATAAACCCTAGCTATCGTGGTCGAACCCAAACCTAAATTCCCTCGGGCCGAAACCCTAGCTCCACTTCGCCATAGATGACCCTACTCAAAAAACACAACTAGACGACCCCGATTCGAGCACAAATGGACGCGATTCGAGCTGCAAACGGCGGGGCGACGAGCTCAGAGGAGCAAAGCAGAGGAGAGGAGAGGGAGGAAAAGAAAGCAGAGACGGGGCGCCAAGCTCACAGTAATCAGGAGGGAATGCACCCAACGGCCGGACGAGATGAGCAGATGCCGGCATCTCCACGCCGCCGGCGAACAGCGGCGACGACGCCTCGGTCGCTGACGTCACCATCGCCTCGCTAGCCCATGAGCTCAGTCGCCCCGACAGCGACCAACCTCTCCCTCTCGAACGGACGTGAACTCGTATCCGACAGATTTAATTCAGGTGGGGGGGGGGGGGGGGTGAGTGCGGGTTCATTCAGAGAAACGGCAGGGGGTTTTGTGCAAATATGCGCGCGCTGACCGGCCAAGCCACTTGGCAGCCAATTGGCGAGTTCTCATTGGCCTGGGACTAAAACATCACATTGGATGCAAGTTGGGATATGGATTGGTCTAGTTTTGCAACTTTAGGACTAAATCATCACATTAGGTGCAAGTTAGAGTACCTGGGGTGCTATTACCTCGGCTTCTTTCTAACCCTGCTCCAACTGCCCGCCCTCGTATCTCCCTTTCCACGCCGTGCAATGCATGTCATGTGTAGCCTAGTGCAGACATTTCGCTTTCTTCAACTCTGGTGTCGAGCGGGCAATGTACTACGAATGCCGGCAGTGAGCAACTTGCTTTTGCATGACAGCGCCCTTGTGTCCTTCGTCGATTAGCGCCCTTGTTCATAGCTGATGGAGCACCCACCCAACTGGAGCTGGAGGATCCACTTGTCCACCAGCGGAAAAGGGGCTACGAATCAGGGAGAGACCGAATGGGGTCACGCGACCCATTTGCATTTCAAGGCCTAGCTAAGCTTGTGGCGGTGCGATGCTCCCCTGTCCTAGTCGTAGGTGTGATGTGACCCGTTAATCAAGCTGTTGGTCGACATGCAGGAGGATTCTGCCTTTGAGAAGTAGCCTCCGATCCATGTGGCCGCACCCATTTCTGAGCAATGGATAATACGCAAGCTTGCATCGCTGATCGGCCTAACTAAGCTCTTGGAATCATCCAAGCAGTTGACATCACCTGCCAAATAAGTATACCATCGAACTTCCCAAATAAAAAGATGGGCTTAAAGGAGGGCGGATTATTCTTTTCTGATGGAGGAAAGCGGATTTTTGGACCATCAATTATTGGAACTCACCTTCTCAAGAATATTTGCTAAAAAGAAACCTTCTCAAAAATAAATAAATAGATATCAGAAATCACTTCCAAAAACTTGCAAAACATCCTTATTTCTAGGTTTTGTAAACGGGTTAAATGTATTGGTTAGAAACTTACACATGCTAATTTTGGCAACAAACATTAGTTACTTTTCTATATACTAGCAAATATGCCCGTGCGATGCAACGGAAGAGAAAAATATCTCACGTCCCTAACCCGATAATATGCAAAATCAGATGAAGTCTTCTAAACCCGAAGGATGTTAAAAAAAAGAAGCAATATAGGAGAAGAAATCATAATTATTGTCACCATTTAATCATATAATATTTCATTTTTTCTGCACGTCTTCTTCATGTTGTTACTCATCCGCAACTGCTATAATCAAACGGATTCAAAGGTTCTAGATAGTAGAGAACAATGGCAATGCCTAAATTAGTATTCCCGTCGTTCCTTAATATAAGTCCTTTTAGAAATTTCAATAAGGACTGCATACGAAGCAAATGAGTGAATCTACACTCTAAAATATATCTACATACATTAGTATAAAGTTCATATTGAAATCTTCCAAAAACTTATATAGGTTACAACTAGAGTATGGTTTTTTGGGACTCGAGCGAAGCTCGTTATCTGCCTTGTCCGTCTCCCGTCGTGATTTGCAAAACAAGGGGTGGGCCGCTTCGTTATAGAACTGTTCATACGTGTATTGGCTGGACCTCCTATTACGCGCTTTAAGCACCGCAAAAGCAAACCGGCGCTCACACGCAACACCTAGTGGGCTGGCCCATGAACGCTCAGTGCACCGAAGTATTCTACCACTTCACGAAAACCACCCAAAAAAGAAGCTATCACAAGGAATCAAACTTGTGCCACAACATTCGTGAAAGAAATTGGCCAACCACTATACCACCTCGGTGCTAGTGACTGCTTGCAGTGTGCATGCTATAAGAACATTTGTAGTGGCGCCATTGCAAAATTGAACTCGCATATTAAAAAAGTTATTAATGAAAAAGGTGCACTAATTTGAGAAAAAAGTAGACGAATTTGAAAAATTGTAGTCAGCTTGACACAAGTTCATCAATTTTGAAAAAACATAGTGAGTGAGAAAAAATGTCATCAGTTTTAAAAAAGGATCACAACTTTGAAAAAAAGCTCAGCGATTTTGGAAAAAGTTCATCTAATTCAAAAAAAGTTCATCAATTTAGAAAAAAAAAGTTCATCTTGTCGAAAAACATTCATCCAATTAGAAAATAAGTTCATCAATGTTGAAAAAATTATTCGATTTTGAAAAAATCTTTGTTTTTTTAAAGTTCATGATTTTGAAAAATGTTCATCGATTCCAAAAAAAGGTTCATGTACTTGAAAAACATTCATCAATTTTGAAGAAAATTTCACAAAAAAACTGAAAAAAGGTATATCAATTTTTAAAAAGAGTTCATCAAATTAGAAAAAAGGTTCATCAATTTTGAAAAAAAGTTCATAAAATTAAAAAAAATCATCCAATTAGAAAATAAGTTCATCAGTTTTGAAAAAAAAATCATTGATTTTTAAAAATAGTTCATCGGTTTGAAAAAATTTCATCGATTCTGAAAAAAGGTTCTTGTACTGGAAAGACATTCATCGATTTTGAAAAGAAATTCACAAAAAACTGAAAAAGGTTTATCAATTTAAAAAAATGGTCAACCAATTTGTAAAAAATCGTGTAATTTGGAAACAAGGTTCATGAATTTGAATAAAAATTTATAGATTTTGAAAAAATATTACAAATTAAAAAGACTGCTTATTGAATAAAACAAAAAATGTAATAAAATAAAATACGTCCAGACAATGCCCCATGAACTAAAGAAAGAAATCAAAGTAAAGTAAAAAATATAGTGAGTTGTATTATAATGTAGCCGAGTGGTTGTTGTATTACCATAAGAACGCAGAGGTTGTGAGTACGACTGGTGTGCCCAGAGCAGTTATATGGTCGGCCCAGAGCAGTGAGACTGGTGTGCGCCGGTTTACAGTTTGTACTGTAACTGGGGCCTGAAGCGAGGAATAGGAAGTGCCTGTATTGGCGCCTGTGTGAGAATTTTCGGCCGCGAACTGGCGAAATCACTAGTTGAGGTGTATTAGTTGCAAAGATCACTCCAACCTTATCAGGTTGTGACAAGTGGCGCTGCATTTGTGCCACTTGTCTCAATATGAGAGTTTTTCTTTTTTCGTAGATCCGTTTATTCAAAATGTTTTATCTTTTAAACTGTACGTCCAAATCTCAAACCGCTTTTACCGCTGGATTGCTCGCGTCAAGATCTTAAAAATTAGATCCCATGTTGATAGATTTTAACGAATTTTTTTTCACAAAAAAATCGGATGAAAAAAATTGAACCAGGAGCACGGGTTTTTTCCTTTCCGAAAGAGGCACGCTCGCTCCTCTCACGAAATCACAATCGTACCTCTTGCGGAAGCAAAATCGTGACTCTCACGAAAGGAAAAAACAAGAGAAAACGCGTTATTTTTGTTTTCAAAGAGGCACGGCCGTGTTTCTCGCGAAAGCACAACCGCGTCTCTTACGGAAGCAAAACCGTAAATCTCACGAAAGGAAAAAACAAAAATGCATTTTTTACATTTTATAAGAGGCATGACCGTGACTCTCGCGAACGCACAACCATGCCTCTCATGAAAGCAAAACCGTGACTCTCGCAAAAAAAACAGAAAACACGTTTTATCCTGTTTCCAAGGGGCATGGCCGTGGCTCTCGCTAAAGCACAACTCTGCCTCTCGCGGAAGCAAAACCGTGACTCTCGCGAAAGAAAAAAAAACAGAAAACTCGTTTTTTTTCATTTTCGAGAGGCACGGCCATGACTCTCGCGAAAGGGAAAAACGCATTCTTTCGTGCAAAAAATATCAATTTTTTTTGATCGAAAAGCTGAGGAAGACTAGTGGAAAATCAAAACGTCAAAAAAATCGGAAAAAAACCTTTTAAAAGCCGAAAACACGTGAAAAAAAATAAAAAATAAAATACGAAAAAAACGCCCAGAGCACGACACGTGGCGAATGACTGAGGGCATGCCAAATGACGCTGATTGTTGCGAGGCTTCCGAAGAAGCGCTCATTAACTAGTTGCTCTCGCGACCTGGCCAGCCCAAAACATCACCTCAATGGACCTGGCCGACCATTATATATGGGCCATGTTGCCCGTTGTACAGATTCTTCCTGTTCTCCAACGTTGGAGCTGTAACATTCTTCTTCCTTCTTTTTTTGGCGGGAGGAGCTCTAACATTCTCCAACGTTCTCTCTCTCTCTCTCTCTCTCTCTCTCTCTCTCTCTCTCTCTCTCTTGCGCGTGCGTGCACGCTCACTCGCTCGGAATAAGATGAGAAATATGTTGTTTTTTCTAGAAAGATTTTTCAGAGGTGTGCATGCATGGTTATCAATGTTTTTTTACTCTTAATCTGGTTTTAATGGGTATTTATTTGCAATTTGGATCGCCACCGGTACAGAGGAAAAAAACGAACCGTGCACTATAGATTAAGTTTACAAGGAAAAAAATATTTTAAAAATATTTAACAGCTAAAATAACATCATATTCCGATTCTACACATTTTTTCCAATCAAATTTCATATATAATATATTAAAATTGAAGTTACGGTTAAAAGATATGGATAATTTTGTTTTAGATAAACTGCTGATTGATTAACCAAAAAGTCAGGGATTTTCTGTTAAAATGAAAAAAATGATTCGGCTTACTTAAGGATGGACAGTGATTTAATTACGTGAAACGTCAAGAGGTTTATGAGAAAATGCAAAAAAACTTAGGGCATTAGAGTTTTTTTGTAAAATGGTGTGACGGTGAGTGGGCAAAAGTACTCTGCGCTTTATTATTAGGTACTAGTACATATGCCCGTGTGTTGTAGCGGGCGAAAAAATTGACAAAACCTACTTCACGTGCTACTAGGCTCCACTTATATTCAAGTATGACAAATGTTGAAATTAGGTTACCCTCATCTGTATAAGGTGTATATGCGGGTGTGTTGCCACGTGTTGAATTATCCTTATTTGGATCATATGAAGTGATCATGTGACAAGCCATCCTAACATCCTTCATTGGCGCATACTTAAGCTCCACACTTCTATCCAATGAACGAGTAATGATGCATGGAAAAGTCTTTTAGCGGCAGAAACATACAATGTGATCCTTAGGGCATCTCCAACATCGACCTACAAAACGGACACTACATCCGTCCGCATACCGGGGGGCAATCCACGAGCACTAGTGCAGGAGTCGAACATGTGCTTTAAGAATATTTGTAACGGCGCTATTTCCATCGAACTCGTATATTTAAAAAGTTTATTAGAATGAAAAAGGTTCACTAATTTGAGAAAAAAGGAGAAGAATTTGAAAAATTATAGTCAGTTTGACACAAGTTCACTGATTTTGAAACAATATAGTGAGTTTGAAAAAAATTCATCAATTTTGAAAAAGGTTAAAACTTTGAAAAAAAGTTCATCTAATTGAAAAACAGTTCATAGATTTAGAAAAAAATCATCAGTTTTCAAAAAAAAAGTTCATCAAATTGAGAAAAGTTCATCCAATTTGAAAATAAGTTCATCAATTTTGAAAAAAAATCATCAATTTTGAAAAAAGTTCATCGATTCTGAAGGTTCATGTACCTGAAAAACATTCATCGATTTTGAAGAAAAAATCACAAAAAACTGAAAAGGGTTTATCAATTTTAAATAAATCATCCAATTCAAAAAAAAATATGAAATTTGGGAAAAACACGAATTTGAATAAAAGTTCATTACTTTTGAAAAAAAGTTTACGAATTAAAAAAGCCCTGCTTATTTAGGATAATAAAAAAGGAAAAAAAGTAAAAATAAATAAAAATGTCCAGAAATGACCCGCGAACTGAAGAAATGGATAACAGTAAAAAAATAGTGTGCCCGAGCTGGTTAGGTAGCCTATAGGTTGTTGCTATAAGGCGAGCCTGTTGAAAGGTGAAGTAGACATCACGTTTCAGCTTTTAGTAGGGTGGGCAGGCAGCGAGTAGTCGGGTTAGGTGCTGCGTAGGTGGACAGATGGCTGTGCTGTGTGTTGATGTTCGTGTAACGTTTAAACCTATGTAACATCAACGGTGGTTGGGATTCTTTCCCTCTTCTTCTATACAAGATGATACACACATTCATGCGTATTCGAGAGAAATAAATGGGTTGCTGTTGTACCCTTGGTTCCAACTTTTTTTTGAGCATCAGTACAGACACAAGCGCTCATATACACGCGCATACACTCATCCCTATGAACACACACACGCACACCCTACCCCTATGAGCACCTCCGAAAGACTGAGTCGGCACATCATCTTGAGATTTACGAAGTCACCGTAGGCGCCTCGTCGTCGACGAGAACGTCTCCTTCCACTGAAAGCGCATCATCGGAAATCCTGAAATAAATCCAGGAATAATGCGAGCACCAGGATTTGAACCCTGGTGGGTTGGGGATACACTGTCCACCTAACCATCTCAACCACAGGTTGATTCGCATCCTTAGTTTCAACTTGGACTGCTGCACCTTTCTGGTTTTTTATAACAGAGAAAAGAGAGACAGTATATGGGTCGGCCCAGAGTGGTGCGACTGGTGTGCGCCGGTTCACAGTTTGTACTGTAACCGGCACCTAAAGCGCAGAATAGGAAGTACCTGTATTGGCGGGTGCGTCTATTCCTCGAGAGCAACTAGTTGGCAAGCGCTCCTTTGGAAGTCTCGCGACGATCACTTGCGGGTGGGCTGAGAGCGTGGCATTTGGCGCGCTCTCAGCCACCGCCACATGTCGTGCTCTGGCGTCCCTTCTGGATTTTTTTATTTTTCGCACATATTTTCGGCTTTTTAAATAATTTTTCTCGGTTTTTTTACTTTTCGGTTTTTTGTCGGTCTTCCTTAACTTTTGGACCAAAAAAAATTCTATTTTTTCGGCAAAAAACCCGTTTTTTTCGTTTTCCTTGTTTTGCTTCTGCGAAAGACACAGTTTTGTTTCCGTGAGAGACACGGTTTTGTTTCCATGAGAGGCATGGATGTGCCTCTCGGAAACGAAAAAACATGTTTTTTTTGTTTTTTCCTTCTTCGGCGAGAGGCACGGTTTACTTTCTCGAGAGGCACGGGTGTGCCTTTCGGAAACCAAAAAAAGACGTGTTTCCTATTTTTTTCCTTCCGAGATAGACATGGGTTTGCTTCCGTGAGAGGCATGGTTGTGTTTTCGCGAGCCGTGCCTCTTGAAAATAAAAAAACATACATTTTTTCCACGATAGGCACGGTTTTGCTTCCATGAGAGGCGCGGTTGTGCTTTCGCGAGATGCATAGTCGTGCCTCTAAAAAATGCTTTTTTATTTTTTTCTACGATGAGAGGCACGATTTTGCTTCCACAAGAGGCACGGTTGTGCTTTCGTGAGAGGCACGGCCGTGCTTCTTTTCAGAAAGGAAAAAAAAATTGTGCTTCCGGTTCATTTTTTTTTTGTTCTTTTTTTGTGAAAAAAGTTCATGAAAATCTAACAACATGGAATATGGTTTTGAAGGTCTCAATTTGATGAAAACGGTTTGAGATTTGGATGCACGGTTTAAGAGATAAAATATTTTGAATAAACGGATCTACAAAAAAAATCCCCAGGTTGCGACATGTAGCAAACATGCAACACGTCACTTGTTACAATCTAAAAAGGTGGGAGTTATCTTTGCAAGGAGTATTTCACAATTAGTGATTTCGTTATTCCTCATGTTCATTGAGACCCGAGGAAAGGCTCGCGTTGAAGCAGTTGCACATGGGCCATCGCAGGTTCGCTGGAGGATACATTCTCAGTTTTTTTACGTTTATTGTTTTATTTACTTATTTTTGTAATTTTGCTTATACTTTAAAATATTTTTAATATATATTACAACAAAACACTATGCAAAAAACATTTTCAAACTATCGGATGAGTATTTGAAAAATATTGAACACGTATTTGAAAAATATTGAACACGTATTTGAAAAAATAATTTTCATGTATTTGAAATTTTTTGAACACATATTTAAAAAATGTTGATTAACTATTTGAAAAATGTTGAACAAGTATTAAAAATGTTGATAATTATTTGAAACAATGTTGATAATGTATATTAAATATTGAATAAATATTTGAAAAATGTTGAACACGTATTTGAAGGAAAACTGAAAACGAAACAAAAACCCGGAGAAGAAGAAAACAAAAGAAAGGAAAAAAATGGAAAAGGAAAAATGAAAAAGAAAACTAAACAGAAAGTGGAGAAGAAGAAATAAAACGAAGCAAACAAAGAAAAACGTGAAAACAAATGGAAAATCGGCTTTACTCGCCTCAACTACAAAACGTGTCTCATACTTATGATGAGCGATACTTGGGCGGAGCTTCTAGTAACACTAGCTCTCCATAAGGAGGCCAGGGATTGAATCCCACTTCTCGCATATTATTTTCCTTTTTGTTCATGAACATGGGCCGGCCTGATTAGTTAACACCCTTCAGCGAGGGATCTGTTCGGTCTCGCTTAAAGCGATAAATAGCACTCGCGTGTATTGGCGCCTATGTGAGAATTTTCGGCTGCGACCTGGCCAACTCGAAACATCACCTCAATGGACCTGGCCGACCGTTGTAGATGGGCCATGTTGCCCATTTTACAGATTCTTCCTGTTCTCCAAGTTGGAGCTATAACATTCTTCTTCCTTCTTCTTCTTTTTTTTGCCGGAGGAGAAGTTCTGCTCTAGTCCGTGATTTATTTTAGGGGGCTTTAAGTATGAATAATGGCTATAAAACTACAATAATACACACAAAGCGAAAGGGAATTACATTAATAAACAATCTATACGTGGATTTTTCCCGGACAAAGCAAAAGTGATGGTCCATCGTGGCATGTTTTTGTCAGGATAAAATTGGAGGAAACTCTAGAGATGTCGAGCCATCAATTCAGCCCATTTTCTTTATCATCAATGAATTTCTCATTTTTTTAATCATCCCATGTTTCGAAATTGCATCTAAAAATTTGTGGTATAGCATGTTCTTGTTACTACCACAACATAATTTCTTTTCTGATTTTTTTTGAGATTCTAAGTAGTGACTGTTAAAGTGGATGCACCTATAGCACCAAATGGTTCAGTGTGTGGCGTCGCTTTGTTGGGTGGCCGACCTAGCTGTCGCCAACGTGAGCCCTCCCTCCTCATAATCTCCTCTCGCCGTCGCCGGAGGACCACTATTAGGGAAAATCCTAGCAGTAGTACGGGGGTAAAGGCCTAGCAGCAGCGTGGGCTTGCGCTACTACTACAACACTACAGCTAATTTTTAGCAGTAGCGCGGATCTCCCACCGCTACTGTTATTCATATGTACCAGTGTCACGTTTTAGAAAGCCCCACTACTGCTAAAAGCTGCAGCACGCCTATTTAGCACGCACTATTGCTAAGGTAGTGTTGCTGCTACACACATACCCCACGCTATTGTTATTGTTATTATTTTCTGTATTTTTCTTCTGCAACATATTTACTCTGTATTTGTATAGGTTTTATACAATAGTCTTTATCATATCATACACACAATAGTCTCATCATATCATACACATACAAATAGTCTCATCGAATCATGTCATCATCATCCAATACAAGTGATGTCTCCCGTCATCATCTCGAAATAGCGATACAAGTTATGATATGTCTTGAATATATGCAACTACATCGTTATCCCATACACATGTTCCATCATCCATCTATACCATGATATAGAAGAGAAGAGATATCACTGTGAGCAAGAGCGGAATTATGCAGTACATGAGGCACCGGTTCTGATTTCTCTCTTGTGCTAGCGTGAACCTCAAGTAACTAGCTTCTGCTTCTTGTTTGTGTTCCAAAAAGCCGCACTATTGATAAGCCTCCACCTATAAGGTTTTTCCTAGTAGTGGACGCCGGGGGATGAAGCATGCATGGCCGACAACAACAACACAACTATGTTTGGTGGAAGCAACGGGGCTAGTGCTGTAGGTGGCCGAACCTGACGCGGAGCAGGGCTGTCGGTTAGAGCGCAACAGCTGGGCACCAAAGGTGGTTGCGATAGGCCAACAGGTTGATGGATGAGCTGCAACAATGACTTACTCCCTCCATCCGCGAATAAGTGTACATCTAGCTTTTGTTCTAAGTCAAAGTTTTAATATTTTGACTAACTTTATAAAAAAATAGTAGTAACATATATGACATTATATTAATATATTATCAAAGTAAATTTGAAAACAAATCTAGTGATACTAATTTGGTGCCATAAATGCTTTTACTTTTTCCTAGAAAGGTGGTTAAAGTAATAAAACTTTGACTTAAGACAAAAGCTAGATGTACACTTATTCATGGACGGGGGAAGTATGGTGGAAGACGATCGGATCTGGCTGGACTCAATGGGTTATGGCATCTCGTGCTCCGTAGCTACGACAACGAGGCATGCAGAGCGGCGGTAGGGGTGCTGGTGTTCCTTGCGGGGGTTGTGCATGCATTCAGATGGTCCTTCAGCGGGAGGAGCCCCGTCGGGATCTGCTTGCTATCACTTTATAGTCCTCTTCGGCAGGTGTTGCAGATGCTGAAGTGGGATCCAGCCTCAAGGTTGATGTGGCGTGGTGCAAATCCGATGTAGAAGGTTGCGACTCTTCCAACAGTTGGTGTGGGATCTGGCACGGCGTGGTGGCCGCTGGATATGGGCTTGTATGTCAGGGTGGTGACCCCTAGTCGGTGGATTCAACGACTTGGGCTGTTGCGGTGGCTAGTGAGCGCAGGCCAAACGATTCATCTAGTTTGGTCTGTGTATTGTGAGGCGACAATGGGCAAAAGCTTGTCACCGGCAAGTTGGTGGAGCCAGCAATAGTGGTACCAATGGGCGTCACTGCTTTCTTGAATGTGTTGTCGTGGTAAAGTTCTCCTCTCCCCTGTCGCGCGGACCTTGCTGTGGGAAACATCAGATCCGTGTCCGGACCGAATGATGGCCGCGCCTTGCATCATGCCCCTATTGTGGACTTCGCTTTTGGAGGGGTCAGTTGGGGGGACCAGTCGACGGTGTGGTATAGGTGTCAAGGTTGCAGCAGCAACGATGATGAGATGGGCGATGTCAGGGTCATGACAATGGTTACGGTAGTCGGGTCTTCTTCGACGTGTGTGCCAGATTTCCTTTGGTTGTTTGTTTCTATGAAGTCGGTGCTATGGCTGTGAGGTCCCGGTGGCGAGGCGACGACTAGTGGCAGATAGTCTATTCGGTGATTTTTAGTGGCACCAACCTTGCATAGCCCTCCTTTGTAGCTCACTATGTTCTCCTCATCACGGGTGTCTGAGTGCTTGGTGTGGACCTTCATGTGCCTCTCTTTGTACGCTCTATGGTGGGTTGATTCCATGGTCGTATACAGTGAAGGTGGAGTCTATTGCTTATAGAGATGGAACGGTGATGACGCGGACTCGGGGAGAAGGTATGACGATCACACCATTGTTCTACATCGACAAGCCCTTCTTCCTAGTCTGGTGTGTGGATATCTTCTATGCGCCGCTCAATGAATTGTGACAGTTTTCGCTTGGTTTTTTATTAATTAAGAGGGCAATTATCCTTTTCTTAATTAATGGATATCTTTTGCCACTGTTTCAAAAAAAAGGCTGGATGTACCAGGTTCTTTCCCTGCTAGCTATGTTTCGTAAGTGGTTTGGTCTTTAATTTTTTTTAGGCTATGTGAAGTACAAATAATGTCTAGAGAACTACAGTGATACACACAAAACATAATCGAATTGCATTCATAAAAAATGTGCGGATTTTTATTTCACGTGAAGCAAATGTAAAGGTACGATCGTGGCATGTATTTGTTACCATACCAATTGGAGGAAGTGTTGGAGATGCTAATGTTTTCTTACTACAACCGAATCAAACAGACGGCAGCGGTGATGAAGATGTAAGCGCATTTCTAACCGATTCCCTAAAAAATAGAGTAAACATCGGAGTAAACCTTAGTGGAGTATATTTACTCCACTAAGTTTTAGCCGGACCTAGCCGATCCCTTATATATAACGGAGTAAAACTTATTTTTGGTTTATGCATTTCGTCGAACACTTGTCAAGCACAATCACCATCACAAACATTCTCCATAAAGCAATAGAAATCGAAACCTCTCGAGATATTGACCAAGCAAATCAGAAGCTCACCAGTTCTCAGATGCTGCGACGACGGCTGACACGCCATGGGAGTGACTGACGTGCGCGTGATGAGCCGAGGTGGCCTCCATGTCGTCTGCCCCAATGACGGTTGAGACCTTCTTGGCATGCGTGGCGTGCTGGAAGTACCCCATGGTGATGGTGTCGATGACAAGCGTGGCGGAACTCCTGCCCGACACATCGATCCCTGCCATGAAGACCTTGACGATGAAGAACAGGTTCATGTCCGGGCACAGGTCAGGAACCTCCGCCCTAGCGATGGGATGGCGCAGCCTGCCGTGTTGGCCACGAGGATGCAGAAGACGGCGACGGACCTCTGGTTGCAGCCTTGGTGAGCTCGGGCGTGAGCTCCTCGTCCTGGATGGGACACGTCAACGGGCGGCAGCGGGAGGGGATCTGGGGAGAGGGGGGGCGGCGGGCTGGGGTGCTGTGGAGGATGGGCATAGGTGGGTGTGGGCGAGGGGGTCGGGGATGGGGTCGGCGGCAGGTGGGGGTGAGAGGGGCCAGCGACGGGCAAGAGGGGCGGGACGGGGGGGGGGGGGGGGGGGGGGGGACGGCGATGGGCGGGGGTTCGGGGAGGGGGGCTGACGGCGAGCGAGGGTGCCGGGGAGGAGGTGGGCATGGGCTTGGGAGCGCCAGAAGTGTTACTCGAGCGCCAATCGGCTGAGTACATTTAGGGAAATGGTTGGGTCGGAGTATACTTTTTACTCCCTTACGGTAGATTGGGGATTGGTTAGGTGCGTCTTAGAGGAGAAAATTGACTTTTTACTTCACTAATGTCAGATAGGGAATCGGTTAAAAATGCCCTAAATAGACCGACATCTTCTTCTCAGTCGGACTCTCCAGAACCTTGACTTGGCGCAAGTACAGACCATAGAGTATATAGAGTATGTCCAGCAGCCAAAGACATGTTTCCCTGTAGCTTGAGATGTCGACTGGCTCATAGACGTGGATGAATTAGAGCCATTTGCTCTAATCTGAAGGATAAACAAAGGCAGAGGTAATATTTCGAAAAAGCCAACCTTTACTTTCTAGAAAGTAAAAAAATACCCAAGGAAATGTTCCAATTCCAAATAAAATAATCTGAAATATCATGGATTGCTACCTTCCTAAGCCTGCTGATGTTGTATTGCTCATGAATATGCATAGCGTGTTACATATTGACACAATTATGGGTGAAACAATTTGACAATTAGAATCAACGATTTGAGGATCTGTACCTTGCTGAGTGGGGCATTTAAGCCTTTCACCATTGTGGTAACACAGAATGTGCAGCATGCAAAGCCCAGACTCCTCCTAGTGGAGGTAAACAATTAGCAGCACAGGTTGAGTGAGTATTCGCATGAAAATACAAACTGTCTATTTACCTACAGAACTTTGTGTCAACCACAACACTAAACTTGGTGCCCCAATCGTCCTTGTTGGTAGGCCAGCCAACAAAGAACTCGTCCATCATGAATGTCTGTCGTCCTCAACTCGGTGATGCCGCACTGCCGGTAGGTAATACACGAGTAATGCTACATCTACGTGAAACACAAACATAAATTACGTAAACAGCAATGTGGTGGGCTCGGATTGGAGAGAGGGGGAGGAAGGCGCCCACCCCCGTTAAAATCAGGGGGAGAGGATTTAGTTTAGGCAGGTTAAGTAATCTTTCATACCTTTTTCATGTAGATGTAGCATTATTGGTAATGCACCATGTAAAAAAGGAAGGAAATTGATTGCGACTGATCGAATGAATATTAAGTAAAATAGGTGTAATGACAAATGTATACCCTGGTGAGTGGGAATTAATGCATTTCGCCAACGTAGTAGGGCAAAATGGGAATAATGCATAGCCCTTACTCCTCCATGATAAGGGCATCTCTAAGGTGGACACTCAAACCGCCCGCATACATCCGGACTGTGCTGTCCGGACACAAATAGCCATCCAAAGCGAGCTCATATCGGTCCGCCGAATGGTTTGAGCGTACTTTTTCTGGCAAACCCAAGACAAACGTGGGGCCTTTGCGGGAGTCTAGACAACAACCACGTAGGACTCTGACACTCCCGGCCCACCCAAAAACCCTTCCCGGACACGTGTATCCATCCTCCTCATTTTCTCTCCTTTCTTTTTTCTCTTCTGCCTTCGTCACCGCTCCACCGCCCCGGCTGCGACGCCACACCCCTGCCGGAACTCTATGTCCTCGTCACCTCCAGCGTTCTAGCCGGGCTCCATCATGTTTCTCTTCCATTGCCGTTCAACCCCTCTCCTCCGACCGCCCTTCCAGGTACCTTCTGCTATTGCCATACTCACCATGCCTGGCACTTGTTCGATGAATTGCCGGAGCTAAAAAAGGTGTCCCTTCTGTCTAGCAATGAATTCCGACTTGGAGTACATATACGAGCACTATGTTGAGTCGTCTGACGACATGTCTAACAAGGAGGAATACACGGATGAGATGGCCATGATGCAGGCGGTTCTTGAAGACGCGGTGCGTGCAAAAGAGCATGTTCTCAATTTCAAGGATCGATCAAGGGTCATCAAGTGCTCAATCGCAACAGGGCGCGCGACCATTTGACACTGATGGCCGACTATTTTACCGCCGATGCACTCTCCGCTGACCATTTTCACAGGCATTTTCGGATACCCAAGATTGTCTTCGATCATTTGTACCATGACATCCAATCCTATGATGACTACTTCGTCTTGAAGAAGGACGCCATGGAAACGATTAGCTTTTGCCGTTACCATAGGTCCACGGCCGCACTCCGGATTCTTGTGTATGGCACAACCGCTGATTCGTGGGACTAGTACCTATGGATGTGTGAGACCACATACGGAGATGCCATATTCAGGTTTGCAAATGCCGTGGTCGAGGTGTTAGGACCTCAGTACCTGAGAGAACCAACTGTAGCAGACACCGAGAGGCTCTTGGCAATATCAGAAGTAAGAGGGTGGCCAGGTTTGCTTGGATCTCTTGACTGCATGCATTGGAAATGGAAGAACTGCCCGAAGACTGTACAAGGGCAATATTAGGCTCATGTTAAGAAGCCCACCATCATTCTTGAAGCAGCTGCATCGCATGATCTTTGGACTTGGCACACTTTCTTTGGCATGCCTAGGTCTCACAATGAGATCAATGTGCTGAAGCAATCACCATTGTTTGCGAGGCTGACTGAAGGAAAAGCTCATCCTTTCCACTATACTATGTTTGGACATGAGTACAACATGGGCTACAATCTGGTTGACGATATCTATTCTCTGTTGTCTACTTTTTTTAGCACCATCTCTATCTCAATTGGCCAGAAAAAGTCTCACTTTGCCCAAAGACAAGAAGTAGCTAGAAAGGATGTGGAGAGCGCATTTGGAGTTCCGCGGGCCCGATTTGTAGTTGTTCGTGGACTTGCTAAAAAAGGGATCGAGAGACCTTATGGGAGGTGATGACATGTTGTGCGGTCATGGACAACATGATCGTCGAGGATGAGGGTGAGGATGCTGCCACATCTCTAGAATTTGAGAACATAGGTGATCCTAACGAACTTCCAGACCAGAATCTGGCCACATTTGAAAAGTTTATTCAAATGCATCAACAAATATAGCAATGAGCTACTCACCCTCATCCTGTATCCGTCCGAGGACAGGGGGACTAATCCGGGTAGTTTACCTATAGAACTTTGTGTCGACTAGTGATGAAAACTTGGTGCCCCAATCATCTTTTTGGGTAGGCCAACCTACGAAAAAGTCATTGAGGCTTCTAAATAGGGCATCATGAGGACGTGAAGAAATTAGCTCGTGGCACAGCTTGTTGAGTTCAATGATTTCGTTAGGACCAGAGCAGAGGTCTAGGACATGGGTTAGCCTACCGAGCATGTCCCACATGTTGTGTACCCAGCCCCCTTCGAGGATGACATGGATGCATAACTTAAATGTAAGAACAATGGTTGGGTACATGACATTATCAAGTAGAACAACAGTGAGAAAATTGTAATAAAAAATATTTGTTTTTAAGACATACGATTTGGCAAGACTCAAGTGGATATTGGATTGACTGTCCAATGAATTGGTCCTGGATCTGCAAAAAATTGAAAAGATCAATCTCCGCGAGGGCAAGCGTCTGCAACACACAAATAAAAGAGGCCATTGCGTCGTAGAGGATGTAAAAGGTGTGCCTTTTATCCAATGGATTCATAGTGTGCATCATAGGAACTAACCGGAAAATCTGGCTTAATCAAATAACAATACATGATATATGGTGAGTCTATGTAGTGTTCCCGGTCCAGCTAGGATTGGCACCCGACTAAGGTGGTCACCACTTGATCTACTACTGCCAGCAAGCGGCTTGACATGTTTTAATACATATGAATGGTTAATGCAGAAAATAAGACAACGAAAAGGGATGAAATCAAATTAAATGACTGTACTTGTCGGGATATACCCCGCGGTATGACCCGGCCGGATGGATGACCCGTCTGGGACTTGACGACTCACCAGAGACCCGGCTGGAGCTAGGCGACTTACTGGCGATCCGTCCGGATATGGCGGTTTACATGTATCCCACCTGGACATTGTGACTCACTGGAGACCCGGTGGACGGATCAGACGGACGACAAGGCCCAAAGCCCAGCAGAGCGGCTTATACTCTGGTGGGTCGGCTTAAGACGGAAGGTATGAGGAGTATTTCCTTTACAAGGAAGCAAGACCCGTACTTGTTGTTAGAATAAATCCGAGGCATACCGTTGATCATCCGAGGACCAAACAATCACACGAGGCACGACACCGAGATTTGTTAACGAGGTTCACCGATATGGCTACATCCCCGGAGCTTGACTACGGGCGCTCCTCTCCGTAACACTGTCACAATACCGCACACCAGGCACCTGGGCGCCGACACACGCCGCCGACTCCCCCTTGCGCGCCTGTGCTATTATGTTGGCATATGTTACATCGTGTGTCTACCCCCGCTATGTATGAGAGGCCTAGAATACAAGTGTCCTATTAGGACACAACTCCACATCCTATCTAAACACAATACAACTACAAGTCCAACTGTAACCTACCTTGTACACTATATTCGACACAGCTCTAACAAACTCCACCTTGGCGAATATTCTCCACCACCTTGAATTCGTCAATGCGTCAAACTTCCATGTACATTGAACTTGAGCTTATCCCATGAGCACCGCTGCTACTCCAAAGACTCCATATGACTTCACCTGCAACTTGTAGTCCCTTCCTTTTTGACAACAGTCAACACTCGAGCAAAATTAAGTTCCTTGTTACTCTAGTTTGCGTTCCCAACTTCCAGAGTATCCGTCCAACGCCATCACACACTGATCACTGACCTGCGTGAAAGTGAACAACTCATATATTGGGCGTCACACATAAGAATTACCTGAACTCAACATCACCGATCATTCCTTGACCGCCTGTCTGAAACTTGAAAGAATTTCACCATTGCTTATAGTCATTCTGAGTCAAATTCGCAGTTGTCTCACCACATGTATGACCACCAGAGCCCTGGCCCGTCTCCCTGTCCCATGCGTACCGCACGCCTCGCCGCTATTACGCGTCGAGCCTACGCTGTCCCGGTCGAGCCTCAAGGGTCGTGAACCGACCGATGACGAGTTTCACGCTTTCATCGGACCACTGGGCTCCAGTCAGAACCGCGTGTCACTCGCTTTTCCCGCTGAAATAGGCTTCGACTCTTTGACGTCTTACGCCGTAGCCCCTCAATCCAGCTCCACCTTCAACATGACTCCATGGTAGATGATTAGTCCACCCCTGCGCCTCATCGACTTCAAGCTCCGTGTATACACCACCTTGAATCAATCCTGCGCCATAGTCTTGTCGAAGCCGCACAAGCCCACGGGGCCTGCGCTACGTGTTTCCACGCCCAGAAATCGGTCACCATTAGCATCACGCTCCTACGTCGTCAGCGCCGATTCCACCACCGTCTTCTGTACCAACCGACATCCAAGTCGATCCGTTAGACTATCCAGTCCGACCCAGCCGAACTTCCCTCAACTGTAACCATGCTCCACCCTGCACCATCACTGCTTGCACTATGCATGCTTAGACGCTCTGTGTATGCATGATTCTGCGACGACCCGTTGCAGACTCCTCCAAGCCTGCACCTGTCGCCGTCCTTATTGCACACACCCTGAAGCACTCACAACAAACTTGACCTAGCAGAAAAAACTTTCGTTGGAACAATACACAAATTTTCCTTTTCCTTGTCCCTGTTTGCTTGTAGCCTCTCTGTGTATGCACAAAGACCTTTTTTGTCCCAAACAAATCTCATGTGTTTGCATCAGCATGTACGTACGCATGCAGCACGTACCACGCGCTAGCAGCCTGCCACGAACAGCATGTCCCGCCTACATCCACGGGCTCCGCCAGGCGTATGGGCCAGCGTAGCCGCTGCCACTCGTGCGCGCCTCGGACTGGACCGCCTAGTGTCCATGTTCCTTCCATCATCGCATCGATCTTGCCGAGATCGAGTCGATTTAGAATACCAAGACACCTTGTCTGCTCCATCCGACCTCGCCGAGAATTCGCCGGAAAGACACACCTGCCCTAGCGAGTCAGCACCCGCCGTGATTCCGCTTGTCCGCCTTCGCCTTCTGCTGCACGTTTCAGCTGCTGTACGCTCGCCCGATCAATCCGCGGATCGACCGCCACACGTCTCAAGCACACGCGCTGCCGCCGATGCTTCCGCCTTTGATTACTTTTTTCAATCTCGCCAAGAACCACGCCGCAACCTGCTGCATCTCTGACTCGATACTTCTTCTAGATCACAATCCACAACCTCTCAACAACCTAGCTCATGATACCACTTGTTAGAATAAATCCGAGGCATACCGTTGATCATCCGAGGATCAAGAAATCACATGAGGCACGACACCGAGATTTGTTAACGAGGTTCACCGATATGGCTACATCCCCGGGGCTTGACTACGGGCGCTCCTCCCCGTAACACCGTCACAATACCGCACACCAGCCACCCGGGCGCCGGCACACGCCGCCGGCTCCCCCTTGCGCGCCTGTGCTATTATGTTGGCATAGGTTACATCGTGTGTCTACCCCCGCTATATATGAGAAGCCTAGGATACAAGTGTCCTATTAGGACACAACTCCACATCCTATCTAAACACAATACAACTACAAGTACAACTATAACCTACTTTATATACTATATTCGACACATCTCTAACACTTGTATCCGACTTGTAATAGAGAATAAGTTAGTTCTAATCCTACTAGGACTCTACATGTAAGCCGCCCCTTCAACATATATAAGGAGGGGCAGGGCTCCCTAAAGGGGGAGAAGCAAGAAGAAACAATCGATAAGGCTAGACACAATTAGGAGAGACGACTTACAGCGACTCCCTCATGATCATAATGAGACCTAGCCACAAATAACATGTAGGACTATTATCGGATGATGTTTCCCGGGGCCCGAAGCTGTCTAAATCCTCGTCCTGTGTGTTGCGTCTCTCGATTCCGTCCAACTCCTCTCAAGCTACCACATAGATGCGTTGGCCTCGCGACTAAGTCCTCACACTAGGACATCAGCGGTGACAATTCCACGACAGTTGGCACCCACCGTGGGGCTCATGCACGATGGTGTTGATTTTTTGGAGGGATCTCTCACAGGGATCGAGAAGTTTGCATTTTTTCTGAGGAAGAAGAACAAATTTTTGAAAGATCTATATCAAATGCAAGTACATTAGTCAAAATTGACGAAGTTTTTCAGCAACAGTATATACTAGATTGAGGTGGAGAATATTTAGGGCTTCATCTATGCATCACTATGTCCTACAGCTTGCCGAAAACCGGCATAAGATGCTTTCGGCTGTGCGCTGCCGCGCCGCAGAGCCGTCGAGACCGGCAAGAGACCAGTTTCACCGAGGCAAGCTGCCACTTCACATGATTTGTCAAAACTAGCAGGTTCCATCGACCAAAGCAGGCCGAATCGATCTAAAACAGGGTAATTAGCGAGTCGCCGTCGCTAATTTAGAAACAACCGTCCGGATCCGAGTTAATCTGAAGACCTCGCAAGGCAGCCGCAGCGCGTGACGCGAGTTCCAATGTATATCAGCCATTCTGCCAAGTTTTTGTTTGCTTTTCCCGAGAAGATCAGACATAGCTACTGCTAGTATAGTACTATTTGCAAGTATGACTGCTACTACTGGTCAACCAAAAGTAAAGCCGGGAGATGTGTTCACAAGAGAAATTGAAGATCAAGGATCAGATCTAGCACTAGCCCACGTCGTCACATAAAAGGACAAGAGGATCTGTACTTCTCACGTGGTTGGAGTGCTAGTTCAATTTTTAAATTGGTATTTCCGATGGAGGCAGGCTGTATGAGGAGACACGAGCTGCAGGGTCTGGATATTTACGCCAACGTACAGTCAAACTTGTATAAAAAAGGAACCAAGACGCAGAAGCAAAGATGACGGACAAAATTACTGTTATGACCTAAGAAGCTAATAAAATCCTGATTTGACCTTGTTTAAAAAAAATCAATTTTGACCTCTTTGGGTGACGCCAACATCCCTGGCGTCTGGGTTGCGAACCAGACGCCAGGAACCCTGGCGTCTGGCCCCTGGCCCGCACTGCCCGCCTGCCCGTTGACCTACTGACGTGGCAAAGGGGCCAGACGCCAAGGACCCTAGCATCTGGCCCTGATAAGTGGATAACCCACGGGAGAGTGTGTGGGACCCACCCCACACACTTTCCCCAATTCACAACCCGAGCTTGAAGAACACTTGGAGCTCTCACACTCTCTCCCACCCCTCAAGCTCCCCCTCAAATCCTCTCCAAAAGGTGCATCCCTTAGGTGGATCTTTCCATCACTTTGTTGCTCTTGGTAATCTCCCCCGAATCATCCAATTATTTTTGTTAAATCTTGTTATTTTGATTGCATTTTATACATGTTGGTGGAACCCTAGTTCATGTTTTCTCCCTTATGTTAGTGTGAATGGCTTGGTTAACTTTGATAACACAGTGATATGCACGGTGTGTAGTAGGAATATATGCTTGTTGAGTAGAAAGATTGGGGGTTAGGGTTAGTTAGTGATTAGGGTTAACTTTGCTTAGTGTGTGTTAATTACTGATACTTTTGTGGACATCACCAATAATTTAGTGTTGATATGATTTGGATATAATGAGATGTATTTGGATAAACAACAATTCTCATTGAAGTCTTAAATGCATTCATATTATTTTTAGATGGAGAGACTTGTTAATGTTCATTACATGGACAAGGAGGCATTCTTGAGTAACAATGCCGACACGGGTGAGGAACCATTGGTTTTTTATACAAGCCCTAGCTATGAGGATGTTGTTGCAAAAGTGAGACAAGTCTTAAAGTGGATGGACACCAATGTTGATGTTAAGTTAATAGGAAGGTATGATGTTGGAGTTGGACCCAAATCTCGCTTAAAAAGTATGCCTATCACCTCGGATTTGCATTGGGATGTATACAAGGAAAAAGTTTCCCAATCGGAAGACAAGTCACTTGAATTGTTTGCCACCAAGGCTGAATCTCCTCGATTACCTTTGATTTGAACCGGCATGTCTCTTCCCTAATGGATGACATGAGCGAGAGGACAATGGTGCCACTTGTTGAGCATAGGGTTGTGGTTGATGCCCCCAATGCTTATCGCCAACCACGTCCCCATGTACCATCTATTAAAGCAAATGAGGTTGAGTTGTATGCCCCCAATGCTTCTAGCCAACCACCAACTAGCCAAGCAAATGAAGTTGAGGTGATTGCTAGTGACGAAGTAATTCAAGAGGATGAAGATGCTTATGATGACGACGAAGAGCAAGAGGAAGGGTTTCATGGTAATGATGTTGGTGACTTGGATGCGTACATAGCGCAAAAGGACATGGATCGTGACTTGCCTTTTAGGCATCAATATGCGTATGACTCGGATGACGAGGGTCCAGTTGAACAGTTTGACGAGGATGGATTCACAAAGGAGGAAAATAAAATCCACTTTGAGCTGACGGGCTTAGAAAAAAGAACTCACTTGTTTAAAGATCTCAGCCTTGCCCATAAAGTTGTTGTTGACGGTGGAATGAGAATGATGACGATTGAGCCAACACCATGCCCGGATCCAGGAGAACCAAGGGTGGAGAATGAGGATGAGAATGCTTATTTGGAGAAAGGAGTGAAGTTTCTGAGCTTGCCTATGCTGAAGTTTTGGTTGGCTGACTATGCCATTCGGAACCATAGGACAATTTATGTTGAGCACTCCGACATGAAGTTGCGTTACACCGTGAAGTGTGAGCATGAAGGATATGCCCATGGAAGGTTCGTGCAAGAAAGCTTACAGAAACCGAAGAATGGGTGTTAAGAAGTTGTGTTGCCACTCATAGGTGCAAACCGCCATCTAAACGACTTCGAACGACACACCGTCAACTCACATATGAGTATCTTGGATACAAATGGATGAAAGACATAGGCTTTGATCCCACTGTGAAAGTGAGGTTCCTAATGCGGACGGTGAAAAAACAATTTGGTTATGAAGTCAAGTATGGGAAGGCGTGGAAGGCAAAGGAAAATGCTATTAGGATGTTGTATGGTGGTTATGAAGAAGCATACAACCAGCTCCCAAGGTTGTTGGCCGCGATTGCACATAAGAATCCGGGCATGTTTCATGTGGTCGAGGATCACGAGGGAGTGTTCCACCGTGCCTTCTGGAGTTATGGACAATGTGTGGAGGCGTTTCAGCATTGTCGTCCGGTCTTGTCTATAGATGGCACGTTCTTGACCGGTAGATACAAGGGCACACTAATGGTAGCAATGGCGCACTCATCAAATGACAACGTGTTGCCATGTGCATTTGCTTTGGTGCCTTCCGAGCACCAAGACAATTGGGAGTGGTTCATGGGTCATGTTAGGCACAATGTGATTGGGGCTAGGGAGGTATGCATCATATCGGACCGGCACCATGGCATACTCAAGGCAATGGACATTGTTATTCCAGGATTTCCAAAGCTTCACCACAGATGGTGCATGAGGCATTTCGTGGCCAACTTTTACCGGGCATGTAAGAGCAAGGAGCTCAGCAAAGACCTTACCCATGTATGTGTGGCCTTCACCACCCAAGGTTTCGATGCTCGGTACAACAAACTCTTTGCAGCGCTGAACGAAGGGGGAAAAGAGTTCTTAACTAGGAATTTAAGCGAGAAGCACAAGTGGGCACGCGCTCATGACGATGGTGGTAGGTGATATGGCGACATGACGAGCAATCTGGTAGAATGTTTCAACAATGTGCTGAAGGGTGCTCGTGCATTGCCGGTGACTGCAATAGTGGACTACACATTCTTCAAGCTTAATGAGTACTTTCAGAGGCATTCTGAAGAGACTGCAAAATGGATAGGTGAAAAAAAGGATTATCCGGAAAAGGTTGATGAATGGTTGCAGTTACAAGCAAGCAAGTCTTCATGGCAACAAGTTATCATATTCGACAGAATTGAAATGATCTATCAAATTGATGAGCCAGGTGGCACAACATGAGACGGTAGACAATATGGTGGTGCTGCATTTGAGGTGCGTCTGAAGACTCGGTGGTGCCAGTGCGAGAGGCCTAGTAAGTATCATCGGCCATGCTCTCATTTGATAACGGCGGCAAAGGTGAGAAACATACATGTTTGTGATGGAAAAACCGTGCGGATGCAAGAGTTCCATGTGGAAGCTACTAGGTTGACATGGGCGCCAAGATTTCACCCTTTCTTGGACCAATCACAGTGGCCTAAGTACCATGGCCCTCATATTAGGCCAGACCCTCTTCTGAATGTGGAGACCAAGGGTAGAAGGAGAACTAAGAGGTTCAGGGGTGATATGGATGACCTGGCTGGATACACTGGCATGAAACAATTTGGTAGCGGTCATTTCATGGAGGCTCTTGACACTATCAACTGTGGGGTGTGCGGTGAAGGGGGACACAATGAGCGGACATGCAAGAATAGGAAAACCAAAAAAGAAAAACAAGTCGTGGAGGTGGCACCGATGGTGAACGAGGTGGAAGAGGTGACGGTGGTGGTGGTCGAGGAAGCACAAGTGCTAGAGGTGGTGGTCGAGCAGGCACAAGTGCTAGAGATGGTGGTCGAGCAAGCACAAGTGCTAGAGGTGATGGTCGAGCAAGCACAAGTGCTAGAGGTGGTGGTGGTCGGAGAGGAAGCACAAGTGCTAGAGGTGCTGGTGGTCGGAGAGGAAGCACAAGTGCTAGAGGTGCTGGTGGTCAGAGAGGAAGCACAAGTGCTAGAGGTGGTGGTGGTTGGAGAGGAAGCACAAGTGCTAGAGGTGGTGGTGGTCGGAGAGGAAGCACAAGTGCTAGAGGTGGTGGTGGTCGGAGAGGAATGGTTGATAATGGATCGGCCTTCGGTTATTTGCTTAATCAAATGGTTGATCTAATAATAATGGTATATTATTTGTTCATACAATTCCTAGCATTTATTGATTTACTGTATTTACACATGTATCTCTTTGTGTCTTGTGCTAACAATTGTTCTTTTTTTAGGCATGGCTTCATCCGGTTCCAGGACGAGGCCGGCGTGCACGGACCAAGAGGACATGCCGAAGACGTGGATGGAGGCTAGGTTGGACAAGGAGAAGGAGAAGGATGTGCCCACACCACCATCTTGGTGTGGTGATGTTTGCAAGCTGAAGGTGTCCACGGACCGCAAGAAGTCATGGACAGAAGGTAGAAGGTTTTTCGTGTGTCCCAACTATGCACATGATCGTCGAAGGCCAACTAACGCATATGACATACCACCGGTATGTTGGGTGTATATACAAAAAACCTCGTCAAGTTTGAACTCATATTACTAACAAAAACATGATTTTTATGTAGTCGCCTCCTCCACTTTGCAAGTACTTTACTTGGATAGATCACGAGGTACAAAAAGATGTCCAAGAGGACCAACATCAAGATTACTTACGGAGGCAGCGCCTATTCGAGGAGTCCTTTGCACGGGGATTGTAGCATGAGCGTGGTGAGAAGGAGAAGAACGAGCGCAAGAAGCGTGAGCAAGAGAGGGCACACAAAGAGAAGGAGGCTCATCAAGAAGAGAGGGCAAGAAAACTTGCAAGGGCTCACGATGCACGAGAGGAGGGACTCAGTAGACAAATGGAAAGGCACCGGCGTCGATGATGGAATGTCGAGACTTTGTTTAATGTATGAACTTGTCATTCAAGACCGTGTGTGGACATGAACTACTTATGTCATTCGAGACATCATGTGTGAACTTGTTATTTGAGACCTTGTGTGGTCATGAACTACTTATGTGCAACCTATTTGAAATTATGTGCAAACTATGCTTTGTTCATATTTTTGTTTGATTTCCAATGTTTAAAAGTGTGTGCAACCTATTTGAAATTATGTGCAAATTATGTGCAAACTATCCAGAGAGCATTTTGCCCATCCAGAGAGCAAATTATGTGCAAGTGTGCAAACCTAGACGCCAGAGACCCTGGCGTCTGGGTCCCTATCCAGACCAGACGCCAAGATCCGCGCCAGGGACCCTATCCATACCAGACGCCAAGGTCCCTGGCGTCTGGCTCGTTTTGGTCACGTAGGAGACCAGACACCTGTCTGATATGTCTGATGCCCGATCCAGGGACCAGACGCCAAGGTCCCTGGCGTCTGGGTCCCTATCCATACCAGACGCCAAGGTCCCTGGCGTCTGGCTCGTTTTGGTCACGCAGGAGACCAGACACCTGTCTGATCTGTCTGATGCCCGATCCATAGAGCCAGACGCCAGGCACCCTGGCGTCTGCGTCCCTATCCATACCAGACGCCAAGGTCCCTGGCGTCTGGCTCGTTTTGGTCACGCAGGAGACCAGACATCTGTCTGATCTGTCTGAGCAATTTTCCAGTTTGCAACACACCCAGATGCCAAGGTCCCTGGCGTCTGAGTCCCTATCCAGAGAGCATTTTGCCTATTTGCAAGTGTGCACACCCGGACGCCAAGGTCCCTGGCGTCTGGCTCCCTATCCAGAGAGCAAATTTCGAGTGGATATGATTCTTTGGGCCCACCTCTAGCCCTCTCATCCATTCATCTCCACCTCTACCCCTCGCATTCCTTTCATCTCCACTCACTCTCACCTCTAGCCCTCTCATCCACTCACTCTCATCCAGTACCCTAACCCCCCTCAAATCTCTCACGAATCGGTCCGGTTTCACCGTTGGATCTTCAGGATTTTGAAACTAGAAGGTAAATCAACTCCACCCCCATTTTTTGGTTGGTTTAATGTATCATAGTTTTGTGTAAACCCTAGTTTGTTTTCCTCGTGGTTTAATGTATCATAGGTTAGGTACTAAGAGATTTGTGTGTTGTATATGGCTAAGGGTACTCAGTGGGTGCTTAGCCATGTTGTTCATGTCCAAGGCTTGTCTCCATGTGTTGTGCAAGTTAGTGAAGTGGACCTCACTTTTGATTGGTTGAAGACTAAATTCATGTTGAAGCAAGGGTTGAAGGAAGATGATTTTGTGTACTACGTGAGCAGGAAGCAGTCATATAGCCCCGGGGAAAGAAAATTGGTTGACATAACTGATGATGACAAGATTCAAGAAATGTTGCAAGAATGGGGATGGAAAAGGGTTGTTGACTTGCATTGCTACATGAAACCGAGTTATATGTGATGTTCATGTCTTTTCAACTATCATGGACAATCGTGGTCATGAACTACTTATGTCATTCGAGACATTGTATGTGATGAACTTCTCATTCGAGACTATTTGTGAAATTTGAGATTATGTGATAACTATGTTTGTCATTTGCTATTATGTGAACACTAATGTTTGTCATTTGCTATTATGTGAACACTAATGTTTGTCATTTGCTATTATAGGTGTTTGCTAGAACAAAATATCTATGCCATTCGATACTATGCTGTGACAAAATATGAATAAAATGAAAAAAAAAACTACTACACCAGGGCCAGACGCCATGGACCCTGGCGTTTGGCTGCCCTGTTTCTGCTATCCAGGCCTCTGCTTTTGCTTCCAGTCAACCACTAGACGCCAGAGACCGTGGCATCTGGTCCCCTGACTTCAAACCAGACGCCAAGGACCCTGGCGTCTGGGGCCCTGTACATTATTTTGGACTTGTTGTTTCACACAAGAAGATAGCACATATATAATAATATGACAGGTTCATAGAACACATAAGATAGCACATTTCACAGAACTTTCACCACGACAAATTCTTGCATAAAAACGACAACAAGTTCACAGATTTTTCATCACGACAAATTCATGCATACATAAGACACCAAGTGCATACATAAGACACCAAATTCAAGACAACCTTAAAAGTTTTTACCACAACACCAAGTTCATGCATACAAACACCACCTAGTTCATACACTTCCAAACAAGAAGCTCACTTCCTCCTTCCTCTCTTCACGAGTGCTGCAAGTGTAGGCTCCTCCTCTTCGCTAGCCTCCTCCTCCTCTTCGTTGTATGCCTCCTCCTCCGCCTCAATGTTGGCCTTATATCTTTGCATTCCTGTTGGGATAAGTTGATGAGGATACTCCAGACTATGGAATTGTGTGTTCCATGTCTTCTTTCTACCTTTCTTGCCTGGTGTCTTAGCTATGGCTTTGCCTTTCCTAGAGCGAGCATTGCCTTGTGTCGGTTGTGTAACCCGTGATGGTTGTGGAGCATCAACATCATACTCATGATCCTCTTGATGTGTTGCATCATACTCATGCTCCTCATGATGTGTTGGCTCATCTTGATGTGTTGGCTCCTCTTCATGGACCTCCTCCTCCATGTCCTCATCGTTCTAGATATAACGCCGTCTATTAGCTCTGGTGGCGTGGCTACTAGGTGCATACACGTCACTGGACTGAGCACCATGGCAAGAAAGAGTTGCTGCCATCTTATGGAACCGCTTCTTGAACTTCTGCAACAACACAAAATATGCTTTGTTATGAGATGCAAATAAATAATCCACGAAAAGAAACTTTATAATATATTGGTCACACCTCCATCGTGCTCCTAAGAGTCCTCTCAGATAATACACCACCAGGTGGATGACTTAGTGCAACATTGGCATCGTTGACGCATAGAAGCAACTCTCTGCCCTGCAGTTCATGAACACACCAAACTTATGTATTTGAAAGAAGACAACATGATGCAAGCTTGTTAGAATAGGTCAAACAGACTACCATTTCGTCATGCATCGGTGCATAGTCAACGTGAGCCCCTCTGGTGTCTCTCGCAGTCGTGTTGAAGGTATGATAACCTTCTGCAGTCTCCGGGTCTTCAGACACCAACTCCGACCACTCCTCGTGAGTCCAACCAAGCTTTAGCTTTAACAAGTAACGATCCGCATACCACACTTGATACTTCTGATATGCTGACTGATTGTGAGGTCTATTCTCTGATTGCACTAACGTGTCTCTTTGATTCCAAATTTCTATCCACGCACGGTGTTTGTTTGCCCAATCCGATATATCCTGATTGTTCCTTCAATCGAACCTACAAATGATGCACGGGACAAAGCATTAGCAAACATAGATTTATTCAATGCTCTACTACATACTCAAGGCATGCTTGCTCACCGATGCAGAGATAGCGTTTCCTTGTTGCTCTCCTCAATTGGAATACCTTGTCTTCTTCCAAATTGTCTTGCCACACGGTCTACAAAGTGCCACTCGACTGCGAAGAATCATATCATTGGGCACCTCGCCCGCCAAAGATGGCTATCACGCGTGCACATCTCATTAAGATCATAGTCACGATCTTCCATATAAGGCAACCAATGTACCTGCAAAACAAAGAGATACATTGTTAGATACAAGTTTCATTCTTGACTAAATTTGGTCTCATCGAACTTCTCTATACCTGCTCAACAGTCAATGTGTCCAGCTCGTTCATATAGCACTTGTATCGCACATGCGAGCTTCCTGTGTACACTGTCACTTGTTCCCAATAGTAAGCAAGCGTAGGGCGCCGATATGGATCATCATCATGCAGCCCGTCATGAGTACCCCGTGGGTTTGCCATGTTGGGGTTCTTGATATCGGGCCGTCCAACCGGGATCCGCTCCCACATCCACACGGATAGGCTCCAAACAAACCCAGCCAATGAGGATGTATCTCCCTTCCCGCGACACGCCAAGTCAAGCTGCAATCAAACAAACATGTTAGATATGGAGGCGCATGACAAATGCAAGTTAAATGGTTGCAAATATCTCTTACCTGGCGATACAAATATGCTAGTGTGGCCGAACCCCAACTATACTGGGTATCCCAGGTATTGAGTAGCTCCAGGAACATCCAGAGGGCCGAGTTCCCAGTTGCATCTGAGAAGACTACCTTGGTTAGTACATACCAAAGATAGGCCCGCGCGTACTACTGCACAACCACGTCATTGGCACCCTGAGGGCACGGATTGGTGTTTCCTCTGACCAGTTTTAGCCAAGAATGCCTCACTCTCGCGGTATCGGCCTTGCCTTCCTCAGGGGCGTCGGGCTGAACACCAATTAAAATGCCAGTCCGTTCTCGCCAATTAACGGCACTGACACGACCGGTAACAGCTTGTCCGTTGATAGGAAGGCCCCTTATCATAGCCATGTCCTCAAGGGTCATCGTCATCTCCCCAAATGGAAGTTGGAACGAGTGAGTCTCCGGCCTCCAACGATCCACAAGTGCGGTCAGCGCCGCATGGTTCACCAGCGGAGCGCGTCGCTTAAACCGCAACACGAATGGGAGAAGACCCAATCTCCGAATGTAAGGCTCGTACCGCGGGTCGTAAGTAAAGTCATCAGCAGAATGACCCCTCATGTGCATAGCAACTACAAGCTGCAAATAAAGTGATGTTTTAATCAATACAAGAACACAAATGAGAAACAACGAAAATTGATAAGTCTTGCTTCTTACCTCTCCCTTCTCAATGGCACGAGCACGATGCTCCTTATCCCACTCATCGATTAATCCGCCATACCAAGGTCCATCATCATTCGCCATCTTAAAAAAATATCACAAACATCTATGAATACATGAACAATATCAAACAATACTATTTCCTTCTTCAAGTTATGCCATATGAACACACCATTCTTCTCACACATAACCACATCATTTCTTTCTTCTACATATGCACACATATCATCTAGAGTACCAAATTTCACCATCAAATAAATTTCATAATCATCATCCACCATTCTATTGAACACATCATGTCACACAAAATCATCAAATTTCATCATCTCTTTTGCAAATAAAATTATGCCATCTATATATTCAACTTTATTGTCATACCACTTCACACATATAATATTTTTTCTAAATATCTTTGCTTGCCAAAGTAGCCTTGTCAGATTCAAACAAATATTATGCCATCTATATATTCAACATATAGCTAATTTACTAGCACATGCATACATCATCTACAATTCAAAAAAAATCACAAACTATGTCTATTGGTGGACAACTACAAACATCTACAAACTACACTACCTACCAAATCATCTACCAACTACAAACTATTTCCTAAAACAAAGAAACCATCTACTAGTCTAACATCACCTAATGTGAAATAATGCATCCAACAAGAGAGGGGAAAACAAAAACAAATTGAAGGGAATGGGGGAGAATACCTCAAAGAAGCTTGGGGGGGGGGGGTCAGATCTGCGAGTTTGAGCGGTTAATGGAGTAGATCAAGGGGGGGGGAGAGAAGGGGCGACGAACAGCCCTCTGTTCTTGACCCAGACGCCAGGAGAAGATGAGATGGGGATGGGTGGGCTGGCCCGCGCCGTTATCCACTTACCAGGGCCAGACGCCAGGGTCCTTGGCGTCTGGCCCCTTTGCCACGTCAGCAGGTCAACAGGCAGGCGGGCAGTGCGGGCCAGAGGCCAGACGCCAGGGTGCCTGGCGTCTGCTTCGCAACCCAGACGCCAGGGATGTTGGCATCACCCAAACAGGTCAAAATCGATTTTTTTTAAATCAAGGTCAAATCAGGATTTTGTTAACCACATAGGTCAGAACAGTAATTTTGTCCAAAGCTGACTACGACCCGGACTCCACTGTCTGCGTCCGTGACCCATCCATCGGACCTGGCTCGCTGCTACGGTCGAGTCATGCTCTGCCTGCGAATCGCCGTCAGCCGCCTTCAAGTCGCCTCCGAGTCGTTTTCCCCTGGCGAAATCCTGTACAGAATCATCCGTTGTATAAAATCAGGTGATATTCATCCTATATATTTTTAAGTACATGTTAATTTCCTCCGACAAACAACTACTCCGCTCTGTTGTATCTTTTGTACGCAGTCTAATTGTTCACTACAAACGTGGTTTATACCACGGATGCGGAGCACGTACTAACAACATTGCACCCGGCGTTCGTCCGTGTCACGTTACCCGGTAAATGGACGCGTGCAAACTAACGCCCTTGCGGCCCGGTATACATCAGCTTGCTGGGATCACGCTTGATTGTTACTCAATGGACGTGCGCAAGACGCTGCCCCTATAGCCCGGTCTACATCGACTCACCGGGACCGTGTCTGTGATCGACTCGCCCATCTGCACCGGCTTACAATGCCGCGGCTGACTCATCTCTCTGAGCCGCCTCTGATGTTGCGGTCGTTTTATTGTCCGCCTTGCGGTCCGGCCTATTCAAAGTGTCGGGTTGACTAACGGACTTTACGCACAGATTATCTGTCATTCACAAACATCAGGTGATATCCATCTAAATTTATCTTATTAACACGTATTGTTTTTTGTTAAAGAACAATTAGTCTGTCCTGTAATATTTTTACACAGGACAACTTTTTATGCTACTATACCACGAATACGGAGTGCATGCACTAGCATTCGTCCATGCCACGCTGCTCGACCGACATACGTGCAAGCCACCGTTCCCGCGGTCCAGTCCGCATCAACTCGTCAGGACCGTACGAATTGCCCAATAAAGCGCGCACAGGCCGCCGTCCCCTGCAGTGTGGTCTACATCAACATACGACCGACTCGCCCATCCGTACCAGCTTACAACGCCGGTGCCGACTCTCCCCATCCACACCGGCTTGCAAGGCCGCGGCCGATTCATCTGTCTACTCGCATGGCCGACTCGCCCATGATTGATTTCAGCTTCACCATGGTGATCATTGACTCCGTGGTGGATATTTTCTGGCCTAACATATCAGGGATTATTATGTCACTGAGCTATTGGATAACTCATGCCGGTTTATATCACGGTTAAATATGGAGAATCTCAAGCCAACTCCTCGGGTCGTCTTGAGACTCGGGGGCTACAATGACATGACTCGGTAACTCCGGGTCATTGGAGAGAATTGATAACCCAGTTCTGGAGGACACAACCATATTGATGAAAATTTAAAGTCTGTCAGAAAATTGTCGGTTCAAGATCCGGTTCAAGAGACATCTCTCCCCCGCAAAGTTTTGAAGCTCTCAAATCCGGTTCAAACATCCGGCTCAAGGTAAATTTGTCTCTTACAAAGCTTTTAAGCTCTCAAATCCGGTTCAAAGTTCCGGTTCAAAAAGAATTAATCTCTCACAAGTTCGAGTTCTCAGAAAGATTAAAGGGTGCTAAAAAGGGATTGCTGCCATGATGCACGGTTCAAACATGGGTATTCCGCTTTATGACTTATCTTATTATGGTCACTTGGGGGCTTCCTATTCATCGAGTATAGCTGTCAATACCCTCTTCTTTGGTGCAATGCCAAAACTTATATGGTCACTTGGGGGCTTTCGGTTCAAACATAGGTCATATTCGAACCAAAGAGAACATAGCTGTCGGTACCCTCTTGATCGGCACAATGCCAAACTCACTAGGGGGCTTCTTGATTGTATTCGAATCATAGCTTAACCCCTTTTGGGTCCGACGTGGATCATATTCGAATCAGCGTCGTTAAACAACTCTCAAGGTCATTTGGGGGCTTCCTGTTCAAACATAGGTCGTATTCGAACCAAAGAGAACATAGCTGTCGGTACCCTCTTGATCGGCAAGGCCAAAGCCACTGGGGGCTATATGATCGTATTTGAATCTTAGCTTATCTCCTTTGGAACGGTTTTCTGATCGTATTCGAATCAGAAGCCTCAAAATTTTTGAAGTCTCTTTTTGCAAACAATTTTTTGGATTTTACATGAAACTTTTTTGATCATATCTAAAGTGTATATGAGTGGTTTCTATTTAACCCCGGTTTAGTTTTTGATGATAAGTCGCCAGCTTATGACAATCATCATCTATGTGGAAGCACTGGCTTCTAAGGATTGGGGTATCATCCTTGCTGCACAGGTCATGTAAACCGGCAGTACAAATTCAATATCACAATGGTTATATGTGAGATATTATGACCCGCCCTGCAGTAAACCACCAAGGGATCTTGTGACCTACTTGTATGCAGGATAAGACTACATATGGGTGATTACCCGCCCTGCCTTTTGACGTTAAGTCGCCAGGGCATATGTTGTTTAAACTCTGTAGGATTTACAAAGCTATGACTTACATAAATGATTAAATTCAAGCCCATCATCAAAGATTGAAATTGGTGTCTCAAAAGGGTTATCAATTCTTGATTTTCTCAAAGGCTATAAGCCGCCGGGTTACAAAAATTCCGTCTTACAATGGAGGCGTATTAAATCACCATCGGCCAAGAACCGCAGGGTATTTAAAACTCTGGATTTACTTGTCAATAGATAAGGTATTTGAATTTTTAAATAGCCAAACTTGGCTAGATTTTCATTATGATATTGAATGATTGAGGTTTTCAAACTAGGTTATTCAAATCTTTAATAATCAACATGGCTGTATTTTTATTATGGTTATCAGTAACTAATATTATTGAGGTTTTCAAAGTCGCTTCAGCGCAAATGGCTATTATTTTATCAATGGATATGATTTATTCTACAATGAAAGGAATAGTCCCGAGTCGCTGCAGGCTTACGGCCCGGCACTTGGGGGCTACATTATTCAAATTGAGATTACATTGAATATGCAAGTCCCATGTCACTGCCAGCATGCACCATGGCACTTGGGGGCTAATGCAAAAGTCATTTTTTCTCAACTTATTGAAGACCCGGCTCATCACATTGTAATAAGCCGGCCCTTGGGGGCTACCAATTGCTCCTATCAACAATTTAAGGTACACAAGTCTTAATCCATTATATTGAAGGGTCCACTACTCAGTGGGTAAAGCACAAAGCTCTTAACCTTGTTGACGTGGGTTCAAGCCCCATGATGGGGGTTACATCATATGATGTTCTTTTCCAAGAAATATATATAAAGTCCCAACTCAATATTATCTTATTGAGCCGGCCCTTAGGGGCTACACGTTGCTGTTCAAATCTACATGATCATATTTATAAAGTCCCTGCTCATTATTGCATAATGACCCGGCCCTTGGGAGCTACACTGGTTGAAGTTTTATGAGCATAAGGCAATTACAAGTCCCAGGTTGCTGCAAGCATGACAACCCAGCACTTGGGGGCTACATATGTGGAATACTCAGTTCTGACTAGTGATTGAGATGAACAACATGGATTTCTTCAAAGTGGCAATATTTATATTGAAGCAAGTCTTAAGTCATGACCTTGCTTTACTCAAGACTTGGGGGCTACAGGTAATATGGATACGAGGGAGAGAAATCTTCAAAAAAAATTCTTAGTTATGATCCGGCATCATCATAAGATCAACCCGACATCAGCAACAATTACATGATTCGGCATCGTCTATTTTATAATCCGGCAGTTTGGTAATGATAAACCGGCAAGTGTTACATCTTCAAGCCGGTTGAAAGCCAGATGAGTATTTCAAGACCAATATTTTTTAAGCCGGCATTTTGGAGGCCGACTCAAGTGGATTATCTCTTACTATATTTCTCTACAAGAAAACCAATGTCAGCAAATTGATTCTAAAGCTGGCCTATTGACCTGGATTTTTCAAAAAGAAGTATCTGGATTATTTGCATTGACAAAGTTGAAGCATATCAGTTAAAGAAGATTTTCTATGGGGATATGGACATATTTATATCAACAAGGAAATGACAAGGACTTAAAGATGTTCAGGTGCCGGCTTACAAGAATATTTAACCCGGAGCACAACCTGTCAAATTTGTTCTTGAGTTATTTTGTAGGATCAGTTTAACATGGATAAATCTAAATTAAATTGGGGCCTAATGTCGGGGTATACCTCGCGGTATGACCCGGCCAGATGGATGACCCGTCTAGGACTTGTCGACTCACCAGAGACCCGGTTGGAGCTAGGCGACTTACTGGCGATCCGCCCGGACATGGCGGTTTACATGTAACCCGCCTAGACATTGTGACTCACTGGAGACCCGGCGGGCGGATCAGACGGACGACAAGGCCCAAAGCCCAGCATACCGGCTTATACTCTGGTGGGTCGGCTTAAGACGGAAGGCATGAGGAGTATTTCCTTTACAAGGAAGCAAGACCCGTACTTGTATCCGACTTGTAATAGAGAATAAGTTAGTTCTAATCCTACTAGGACTCTACATGTAAGCCGCCCCTTCAACATATATAAGAAGGGCCAGGGCTCCCCAAAGGGGGAGAAGCAAGAAGAAACAATCGATAAGGCTAGACACAACTAGGAGAGCCGGCTTACGGCGACTCCCTCATGATCATAATGAGACCTAGCCACAAACATCATGTAGGGCTATTACCGGATGATGTTTCCCGGGGCCCGAACCTGTCTAAATCCTCGTCCTGTGTGTTGCGTCTCTCGATTCCGCTCAACCCCTCTCAAGCTACCACATAGATGCGTTGGCCTCGCGACTAAGTTCTCACACTAGGACATCTGCCGTGACAATTCCACGACAGTGCTGGTAGGGTAACGTACCGCACCTCTGCACACAATCTCCTACATGGTGGCAGTTTCCCGCTCTAAGTGCAGGCGTTAGTGCCGTCCATGAAGCGGGTCACACTCCGGAGCTGGGTATTTTCTGTTTAAACCTCCCACAATCCTAGAAACTTTCTAATGGAAATAGATATAAAATTTAGATGATTTGGCCAAGGAATACAAAATACACAAACAAGTCAAAGTAAGAGGGGTTTTTCTGCAAATTTAAAGCAAACATTATTATAGTTGTTCAAATTTGAAAACATAGTATACTAAAAGAATCCTTTCAAGATTCTGATCCAAAAAATATAAAATTTGTCCAAATTGATGCATGTATGACTTACTTGTGATTTTGACAAAGTATAATGACCTATTTGCAAAAGTACATGAGGTCACATTTTTAATATATTCAAAAACATAAACAAAGTGAATATTCATAATCTATGAAAAATTCTACCCCAAATTGATATTTAATTTGTATATGTTTAAGTTTACATAAATCAGGTTTGAATTAATCAAATTCAAACTATTTTAAAAAAGAAAATGATTTAAAAATTAAAAACAATAAAGAAAAATACTATGCCGATGGACGCCGTCAAGGCCGTCGGCATAGATCTAACGGCGTTAGACGTCCGTCAGCAAACGAGCCATGCCGACGGCTGTCGTCGGCATAGGTCTAGAATTGCCGATGCCAGCATTTGCGGACGGCTTTTCGCCGGCCGTCGGCAAAGAAAGAAGAGCCATCCATGATTTGCATGGTCCGGTTGCCTAATTAAGATGTTTGTTTGGCAGCTAAGACAGGAGTGGGGTTCTGGCGCGGTTGGCTAGCGCGTAGGTAAACTTAAAAAATCAGACCATCGTTGTGAAGAAACGCCCAATGACCACTTGGATCGCCACATATACAATTTCTGACTAGGCTAGTACAACGTATGCGTCTAAATCTGTGGGAACGCATAAGTTGCAAGTCTGAGTGTTCCCACCATTTCTAAGTTTTTTGTGCGACGCCAGGCTCTATAACAGAAAAAAAAATCAATTGTGTGCTAGCTTAACGGTTAATTCCGTTGTACTATATGCTTGGGATTAACCTCTGAAGCCCATGCTCTGTTTTCTTGACATGGACAGAAAAAAGAAAGACACCTGAAGCCAGCTGTAACAGTAAAAAGGAAAAAAAGGAATTTTTTTTATAATACGTCAAAGATGTACTATACTTTTATAGAAAGGAGCAAACATATATACAACAGAGTATCCACAGATGCCGGGCATCCTAGATAACACACACACACCCAGTACAACACAACTAAAGAACTCTAGCCTACTCTCTCACAAATCTTCAATGTCTACCCACACCCGCCGTGCTTGGGCAGGGCAAGATCTCCGGATCGCTCTCTTCCTCCTCCACGAGATAAGTCTACCCATGGCATCTTTAACCTCATCCATGATCTGTTCCACCAGCTGCCATGTCCCCCTCTGCTGTGCCGTTCTGCCGAAGACACGCGCATTGCGTTGTTTTCATAGTGACCAGGCAATGGCAATCACCAGTGTGTCGAAGCCTCTTCTTTCTAAGAAAAAGGAAAACTCATCTGGGCCACCCAGAGAGATGATGATAGGCCGCCAAACTGCAGTAGTGTGCAAGGGAGAAACTTTGGCCATATATAACCTGTCCAGGTTTTCCATCGAGCACGGAAGGCCGGTATCCCGCGTCATAGGTGCAACCTGTAGTGGTTAGAGATGTCTAGTGGAACATGTCTATTTCGTTGCATCGATTGGTCAGAAAATGGAAGCCTATTTCGTTGATCTATATACTGTATTTTGCTGCATCGATTGGTCCCTGTGGTGCCAAATCTGCAGCCCTTGTTGTGTACAGTGCAACCCTCTTGCATTTATGTCTGTTGGCTTTCCGTTAAGAAACACACGTTGGATGAACAGTTGCTTCCTCCAGAATCAAGTCGGTTGTGAGCTTCTGATTGAGAGTGCTTGGCATCGACTCGTTTAGCCGTGCGTGCCCGCAAAGTCCGGCGAATTTTCCAACAGGAATCTGTGATGTCAAAGCTAGCTAGGTGGCAATTAGTACCACCACCATGGGACATTTGGACCCATGCATGCATAAATACAGTATATATATACTGGACTGGAGTGCCTCCATCCTCGTGGAGAGATCACTGCATCTATCAGCAATGGCAACGATCAGCAGGGCCGCCACCGTCTTCGTCGCAGGCTCTAGGTAATTCAGCAAGCTCATCATCTGTAGAAAATGTTAGTCACGTCTCATGTCATGTGTTAGAGTCACCATGTGGTCAAGGTGTTCATCGTATTTATTTGGTTTGCTTAGTTTGTTTTGAGTTGTGATGAAACTTGAGGCTACGGCTGTGTGTGTGTGCACGCGTATGCCGTTGCATGAGGGAGCTGTAGAGCTGCTGGGGGGGGGGGGGGGGGTAACATTTCTCAGCGGGGAACGGGAGAAGGTTGGCGCCGCCTTAAATCGTGTGGCCGTGTCAAAGGCTGTAACGGGTGCGCCTAGAAATTCATTTCGAGTTTTATTCGTCCCTTCCCCGGGAAATTCCAACATCATCTGCAACACGTTAAATTAATTTCTACTCCCAGCATTCACAAATATAAGATGTTTTGAACATTTTAATATGAACTACATACGGGCTGAAATGTATGAACAAATGCACTAAAACATTTCTATATACGTCTGATTTATAAAAAAAATAAAACATCTTATATTTATGAATGGAAGGAGTACTTTTAACCAACAATGACACGTTGCATGTAGGGCTACCCTGCCTGAGAGCGGCCAAGGCTGCGAGGCTGAGTTGTAGGTGCAGCTACTCCAAGGACCTGAAGAAAAAGGTGTCTTCCGCAGTCAAGGGTGCACCTCTGCGTGTTGAGACGAGTGCCATGATGGTGACGGCGGGCCCGGTGCTGGCTCCGACGCTGGTCCTAGCGCTGGTGGACGAGCGGATGTTGACCGTGGGTGCTGAGGTCAGCAACGACCTGCTGGGGTGTATCCTGGTGGTTGCCTTCGGCCTCGTCTTGTCCTGCATTGTCTATGTTAAGAATAGAATAGTTGCTTATTGATTAAACTAATTAGGATTAATACTTGACCGCCAAGCATCATGTGTATTTCCGTCTGGGTATAAATAGTTCATTTCTATCATCAATAAAAAGACTGATGGATCATCTTTCATTCAACTCTCTTATTCTTTACTTTTCACTAGGCTAAGACGGATAAGAACAGAGGCGAATTATCTAGTATCCGTCGCACGGCAGCGTCCTCGGCACCGACTATGGCGGCGATGCAGCCTTCAGCATGGCGCGCTTGCCCCTGGTCCTGGCCATCGGCCGGCTCTAGCACATCATCCATGGAAAAGACGAACATGCATTTACGATGCATGCATACAAGAAATCCATCGGGAGAAAGCCACTTAATTGTCTATTTATGATTAGCATCACTGATTCATTGACCGATTGTACTTTCCCTGAATCAGCAAGCATTCCAAACAGAGAAAATAGAGAACGGTGATGTGTAATCCCATCAGCGGCAACCGCTTCAACCATGGCGAGAAAAACGCAACTTTTAGGATCGAAGCGGCGCTCTTTGATGCACGACGCAGCGGCGCCCTCCAACGGAACCTTCTGCATACGGCTCCCCACCAGTCCGGTGATTCCCAGCGCGTGACGGCTCCCGACCCTGCGTGGCATCGCCCTCCCGCGCGCTCGTAGCGCTGCTACCGGCCGTAGGTTGCAGGACACGGCACCGAACGCTCAAAGCAATTCTGCGTCTGATAAGAAGGGAAATAAATTAAGAATTTACTTATCTTATGGGTAAAGTCTGAAATAAACCCCAAGGTTGTAGATGCCGACGCGAGCAAACCCTCACCTCCAAATTCCTGAAGTTGGTACCCTGTATTTACAGTTCCCGGTTAATCTAAACCCTGTATGAGTAAAATCTGGTTTGTTGCAATAGGAAGGCACGATCCCAACCGGGATTGATTTCTATTGTCACTTACAATATGGACCCACCTGTCATATGTAACTCCTCAACGGCGAGCACGGCCGCAGTGCCAGTGTCCATCGACGGATTGTTGGCACTGTCAAGTTCAACCATGAACTACACCTTGATTATTATGAAAAGACAAGAAAAACATCGTGCATCACAAGGCCTGTTGCAATCCAGCCGTGTCCAACGTCTTGCGTGCGTGTATCGAGAAGAGATCATCTAATCAACCAAACGAGGCTTGTGTACTAGTTCAGGAATACATCAAGCTATCCCTGTACGTGCGTGTCTTCCGGCGGAACTTTGATCCTCAGTCGGTGCTCGTCGACATTGTCGTGAATACAGAGAAGCTAGGTGGCTGTGGTCATCGTCCCCTTGCCGCGCGTGCACACAGACCACGCCCACTGAGCTGCAGCGGGAGGCGGCCATGGCGAGATGCTCAAGCCAGTGCGGCGTCAGGAGCAGGGATAGCGGCGCTGCAGCGAGATGGGGTCTTTGACCCATCCTAGAGCGCCGCCGTTGCTGCGACTCAGCACAGGCCTCCAGGGCCACGCGCCAACCGCGATGCTCTAACGCGAGCGCGCCCACCGCGATGGCCGCATTCATCGGCCTCGGGAGCGGCGGCGCACCCCTGACGCCTCACCTCCGCGATTTGTGGCAGGAGCTCGTCGTGCTGTAGGAGCTTCTCGTCGTGGACGGTGGCAGCCCACCGAGACACGACGTCAACGAAGCCGAGGGAGATGTCGAGCCTCGTCCGGTGATCCCTGACGGCGGCCTTCGTCCTCCTGATGGCAAACAACTCCTCTTCGCCGGCATCCTAGCTCCTCAGTTGCCTTGGTTGTCATGCACATGGCTACTATCTCCATCATCGCCTCCTTGCTCACCATATGGCAGCAGGCTCGCCCCGGCTGCATCTACCCCCGCCGATGCATCAGGAGCATCTACCCGATAGACATAGATGGATCTGTGAGGAAAGGGAACAGGAGGAAAGAGGTGGGAGCGAGGAAGAAGATGGCTTGACCCGCACAACCATGAGAAAAGCGAGTTCCCGGTCAAGTTGTGCGTTCCCAGTGTGCCAAACATATCTAGGGTCAGAATAGACCGGGATCAAAGAGTTTAGGGTATCAACTTCAGGGATTTAAAGGTAGGGGTTTATTCGTGTCGACCTCTACAACTTCAGGGTTTATTTTAGACTTCACTCTATATCCAAGACTTATTGTGAGATTGAGATATAAGCTAATATTTCTTATATCGACCATATACCTTTTGTTGGTATGATATATCCACATTAAACTTCTCATATATGTTTTGGATATATGTAGACTGATATGTATTCTTGAGAGAATGCTCAAGTTGTAAACTTAAGCTAAATTTGGTTTAATCCGAATTTCCCGTCTTGAGATGATTTTGTGCATGTTTAGGTCTTGTATAGACAGGTCGTCAATATACATTGAGGTGATGAAAGGAAATTAAATCTGGGATTCCTTTATTAAACATGTAAATAATCATCATTATTCGAGTAATCCTTTTGAAGAAGGAACTCATTTAGTTGGTAGTACCATATGATTTCCGACTATTTCAAGTCATAGAGTGACTTATGAAGTATTACTCAAAACTTGTTGCGATTTGCTTTTAGATTCGGAAGTATAAGCCCTTCAGGGACTTCAATAGAGATTTCTGAAATGAGTGACTCATATGAGTATGTAGTCACTGCATCCATTAACTACATGCATAATATTATATTTTTATTGCCAATGATATTTAGTATCGAAACATAATTCCACTCATACCAAGAGGGTATGTTACATCATAATCGATGTCGGGTCTCTGCGTGAACCCTTTTGCTACAAGCCTCGCTTTCTCACCACCTCATTGACTTTGTTTATGAATGAGAAGTTTTTAATATTCCACATGGAAGATACTTATGAGGAGTAAATATTACTGCGGTAAATACCACTCGTTTGCATAGGGAGTGCTATTCTTCATTACTTGCTTCCTTTTATGTGAACAATATGAATGCAAGAGGCACTCTACCATGGATTTTGGTTCAGGGCCCAAAAGGTTTTAGCATATTGAGAAGAAATATATGTCGACAAATGTAGTCTTTAGTTTATATGATTCTGATGGAATCATTGAAGTTTGTGGATAAAATATTTGTTCCATTTTAACTCCTTGTGATTTCCTTCAACAAATGGAGTCAAGGTGTTTCGATGTCCCGACACCAAAACATTTGTGCACATTTATGCCGGGATTTGGATTATGAGCATCCAGTGAGGTGTCTTTCAACTTGATGTTGAATTACATTTACTGGTTGAGGATTCAATTTCCTCTGTTTCCGCGGAAGTATATGAGAAGTTATATCTCGTCTTATCAGATTTTCTCCCCCTCTTGCTCTCATTTGGGGAGAAGAGTGGTTTATCAGGTACCTCCACTCTTTCCGATACTTTACTGCAGGAATTTAGAATATAGTGACACCTTGTCATCAGTAAATGTATGTGGCAGATTTGCAATGTGTTGCAAATATATGATTCTCTAAACTTTCTAGTTCAGATTCTTTGAGTATGTGGATATAAGGATTGAATGTCAATAACATTTCTAATTTATTTCCCGGCATTCTTTGTGGTACTCATCTCCCCCTAATGTCGGAAAATATCCTTATTGCTGATGCAATCAGCATATGGGCTATAAATAATTTTGATTGACGGATAAATTGTTATTCCTCACATAGATCCCTAATTTTCTGTGAGTGCCCATTGATGTACGCTGGAGTGGTGATATCGGTATGTAACCGAATTATCGCAGATGGGAAATACTTTGTTGATTTCCACATAGTTACTACAAGGGGGAAGTAGTATGAATGCAGTTGGTATGATTTAGATCACACTTACGGTGTGTAAGGACGTATGTGTCCAGCAACAGGCTGGTAAATTTACAATTCTTTAAAAGTGGTCACGTAATTCATTTACTACCTTTGATAAAAAATTTAGTTAAACCATTCTGGGTATGTACATAGGGTACTAAATGCAATTAGAAAATTCTCGTGAAATGAGTTCAATGACATTGTCCATTCAAATGGTTTTATCCTTTGTTCAGGAGAATTTGCTCTTACTTTGATAAGTTAAGCAATTTATCGGGTAAGATCATGGTTGTGTGTGATAAGACACACTTAAAACATTTTATGAGTGTGTATATGAGTACCATGAAGTGTCTAAATTACCCCAGATAATGGTTCAACATTCCACATATATCTATTGAATGTGTTCAAGAAAGAATAATTGGCTCATTTAAAATTTTAAGGTGAGAGTTTCTTAAAACAGATTTCCCCTATGGCACATGTGGTGCACATATAATTTGATGATATGGGGAATATTTTGCAACTTGTTAAGTTTTGACCAACAGAATTGTCAAATAATTTTCTAATCATCCCCAAACCAGGATGGCTAAGGCTATCAAGCCTAATATTTAATTCATTAATACTTAGAAAATCATTGTGTACGCAATAATATTGAGTACGAATTGAAACATACATACAAATTTATCGAATACTGTATCCAATGGATATGATATTGGACATTTTACTACATGTAGTAGTACAAGTATATGCTAATAATATGTTGGGATAATTAGGAGATTACCCGAGGTCTCTGATATTCTTGAGTGCAAATGAGTTTATCCTCCATTTTCTGCACTAGATTGTGGTCCTCATTCTGATGAAGATTCTGAGAACAATCCTTTACCAGAATCTGGTTGTTATTTGCAAATTTTCAAATTTACCCCATTGAACTTATTGGCCTTTTAATAACTTTGTGGTGTGGTTCGACCATATGTTTGAGGGTTTGGTAATCATAGGTACAATAGTTATATAACCACACATTTGACAAACTTGAGAGTTGTCTTTTGATCATTTGAAAAATGACAGATTCCTATTAAGAGATAATTCTATCTTTGGTTGTCTATGAGCCTCCACTTTACTTCGAATTCCTCATGGTTCTCTTTTGTGACCACTAACTTGCATAGTTTTCTCGGTACTAGCAAGAATTTCAAATAATGGTATAGCACCCATTGGGTGAATATGATGATTTTAAGAAATTTCATGTTTCTTCATCATAAAAATGGTAGTACCATCTTAAGAGGAGGTAAAGTGTATAAGGAATTTTCAACCGGATCTGCATATGAAAATATTTGATCACGGGATCTCAACTTGAAAGTTGATTAAGTGACAGAACTGTGAGCTACGGTAGACGTGAGGTCTTGAAAAAAAAACGAATGGGTGATCATTCGCAATGTGCTCATGTCAACATGTATCTCTTAAGGGAAATATTCAAAGTAAATGAATATTCATCCATTATGTACTTAGTTTAAGAACTAAGTGAAGTTGGTGACACATATGAACATACTTAGCTACTAAGAGAATAGCCATGACACATTTTCGGAATGTGGAGTTATAGTGCCACAATGCCATTAATGCGTACAATGACTGATGTCATAAATCATCTTAAAATAAACACTCTCACCTAACATGAATTTGCATTTACAAATGTCATCCATGTGTTACATGAAAAAGGCTCATGCATTTATTTAATTTACTTGTAGGAGTAAGCGATGTGTATGGATAGAATGATTTGTTTGAGAACAATCTTGGCCAAGGTGATCCTTGGTGAACCTGGGTGTATCCTTCAATACAACACATGTGTTGAAGTCATTGCTAACATTCTGGACTTTATTCTCGAGGAAATATGCAACTTTAGAATCACTGGGTATGCATATATTTGTGTAATTCTCTACAACTTATTCAAGCAAAATGAGGCTTGAATAATTGATATTGGTAGATAATACCATTCAACATGTAAAGATCATGCATGAATTTACTATGATAGTAAATCATTATAGTGAACAACAACAATTGCTTCAAAGGAGCAAATTTTGAAATCGCTGATGCTTTATAATCATATGTGTAGACATCAATTTATAGGATAACACTTTGAAGATAATCACCAATATGGTGTAGATCTCGCAGTAATAGAAACATAGTCTGACTTTTGTCAGTAGATGTTCATAATTCTATTACCTTATGTTATGCTAAATGGGTGAAATCACATTGAAGGTAATCATCTGTGAAAGTGACATGATGTAGACCTTACAGTAATAGTGGATAGTCTGCAAAATTTTGCAGTAGATACCATTATTACCTTATGATATCTTGAGGTATTCACATGTAATATTAATATTTGGAAGGGCATGTTAAATGTAGTCATCTTGTTAAAATGACAAGATGTAGACCTCACAGTATTGATGGACAATCTGCAAACTGTGCAATAGATGCCATCATTACCTTGTGATTCACAAATAAAATTTTGGGATAGTCGTATTAAGTACGACACTTAAAAATTCTTGTTTGAATTTATATCATCGTTTGCAGGAAAAATAATAATTTTTGTTGCAAAATCATAGTTGTTGTCATAGAAGACAGAAAAGTGTCTTAAATTCCAATGGAATAGGTCTGAAATGCAAGCAAAATATTATTTTGCAGTAGTATTACTGAGGTAATAAATATAGATGCAAAAATTTATATAAATGCTTTTGCAATATATGAAGATTTAATGACTTCAAATGGTATCTTAAATGATGTAAAACAATGTATAATTTTATTTACATTGTTTGGGAAGACCTAAAGGTCAAAAAGGGTGTGCTGCAAATATGTGTTCCCACAAATTTGTATAACCTAACGGTTATAATAAGCAAACCGATATAAACCCAGGGATTAAGTTCATGAACTAGCACGTGAATACGTAAGTCCTTGAGGGCTTAATTGACGAAAACTGCCAAAGAGGATAAAATCCCCAAATTTCTTCTCCCGTGCGTTTAGGGATTTGCCGTCGCCGTCGCTTTGAGAAGGATGTCATGGCGTGCTGGACGCCGGGAGGTGCGAACCGCCGCGGGGCCGAAGGCCATGGACGTCGCGTTGCTGGAGGGCATGGCGGCCGCGACCGCCGAAGAGCGCTTCGCCGGATGGCATCAGGCGCTTGATGCCACGTTCGTGCCGGATCTGAGGACCATGTCGGATGGCTGAGATCGCCGCATCTGGAGGCAGCACCGACCGCATTGGGCTGCAGAGTTTGGATTGGCCTCTGCCTTGCGCTGAGAAGATGCGGTTTTGGATATTAATTTTCATCTTCTTGTCTCAACACTTCCTCTCATCTTGCCTTGAACTCTATGATTGGAGATTTTCTGTTTGGAGTGATGTCGTCTCGCCTCTCGGAAGAAGCGTGCTTCTCCTGACCTTTTTCTGGTACAAAGCAATTCGCATGAGTGCATGCATGTACATAGAAAATGATCAATTGACTAATTACGGGATGATAAGATGAGGAGTGAAGTCTAAAATAAACCTTGAAGTTGTAGAGGTCGACACGAATAAACCCCTACCTTTAAATCCCTGAAGTTGATATCCTAAACTCTTTGATCCCGGTCTATTCTGATCCTAGATATGTTTGGCACACTGGGAACGCACAACTTGACCGGGAACTCGCTTTTCTCATGGTTGTGCGGGTCAAGCCATCTTCTTCCTCGCTCCCACCTCTTTCCTCCTGTTCCCTTTCCTCACAGATCCATCTATGTCTATCGGGTAGATGCTCCTGATGCATCAGCGGGGGTAGATGCAGCCGGGGCGAGCCTGCTGCCATATGGTGAGCAAGGAGGCGATGATGGAGATAGCAGCCATGTGCATGACAACCAAGGCAACTGAGGAGCTAGGACGCCAATGAAGAGGAGTTGTTTGCCATCAGGAGGACGAAGGCCGCCGTCAGGGATCACCGGACGAGGCTCGACATCTCCCTCGGCTTCGTTGACGTCGTGTCTCGGTGGGCTGCCGCCGTCCATGACGAGAAGCTCCTGCAGCACGACGAGCTCCTCCCACAAATCGCGGAGGTGAGGCGTCAGGGGTGCGCCGCCGCTCCCGAGGCCGATGAATGCGGCCATCGCGGTGGGCGCGCTCGCGTTAGAGCATCGCGGTTGGCGCGTGGCCCTGGAGGCCTGTGCTGAGT